>NW_020799096.1:3349313-3377142 GCF_003259725.1 Athene cunicularia
ACGGCGGGGAAGAGAGAGTGTGTGTCTGTCTGTCTGGCCAGAGCAGGTGGGGCTGAGTGGTCCCTCGCCATAGACAGGCGGGGCGGGGATGTGCCTGCGTGTCTGTGGGTGAGGTGTGGCGGGTGTCTAACGCCGGAGAAGCCATGGCTGGAGCCTGCCCGTGTGCAGGGCGGGTCAGGTGTGGCGGGGTGTGTTGTCCCCCTCTGTAACGCGGGAGAGATAACGTGTGTGGGGGGGTGTGTAGGGCGGCCGGGGTGTGACAGGTGTGCGGTCCCCGTGTATCAAGTCGGGAGGGACCTAACGTGTGTGTCAGTGCCCGGAGCAGACGCGGGGTGCTCCAGTGTGGATGCAGTGGGGTGCTGGGGTGGGGCACTGGGCTGTATGCTCATGCATGGGCAGTAAACCCGGGTGTGCCCTGGGATGTGTGTGTATGGCAGATGTGCGGTAGGACAGGAGCATAATAATGTGCCTCTGTGCCAGCGTGTGTGTGTGTGTCTGCTGCGATTTGGGCTTCGGATGTGCGTGTGTTTGTGTCGTGGCGGAGCTGTGACATTATGTGCAGGGACGTGACATGGCATCGTACGTACGTAGTTGTGTCTGTATACTGCTGTCTGCTGTGGGCTTGTGTCTGTGGTGTGTATATGTAGTGAATATTGGGTGTGGCATCATACGTGGATATTTTTATAGGCATGTATGCTATGGGTGTGGCAAGGATTATCTGTACTTTTATAGGTGTGTAGCAGATATGGTATGGTATTTTGTGTGTAGGGTGGCAGTTGCTTGTATGTGTAAGTGTGCGTAGCTGTGATGGTTTACTGTGTATCCACAGTTGCATTTATAATAGATTTGTGGCGTGTGTGTGGCGGGCACAAGGTTTACATCTGTACGTAAAGGTGGTGTGTCATGGAGCGTATGTGTGCGGAGGAGGGTGCAGCAAAGGAGGAAGAATGGTTGAGGTTTGCTCTGTGGGGAGAGCATGTGGGGATGTGATAATAGTGCGTGTATGCAGCGAGTGGCAGGGGAGATGTCCTCTTCCTTTCACAAACATCAATGCACAAGACGAGTAAGGGGGAGAGAGTAGGGACTGGCACGGCATGTTTGGAAAGGGCATTGTTATGATCGCTGTTTTCAGCTACAACTTAAGAGTCCGGTGCCTTACTGCTTCGCGGTGATAGTTATACACAGGAAGAAGGGACAGTTGCTAGCCTTTCACATGGGGGGAAATGCAGTGTTTTAAGGCAGAAAATCCTTTCTGTGTATATTTATGTGTGTATAATGATAGCGGGTTGCCTGTAGCCAGTTCTGGGGAAGGAGCGTTCAGCCTCACAACGGGAAGGAGAGTATCCCTGTGGTATAACTTTTCCTCCTTTGTGTGAAGACTTGTTCGTACTCCTTTTCTTTCTCCTCTTGCACTTTGCCTTCTGTTCCTTCCTGATTCTAGCCTGTGTGTTTTGAACCTGAGCAAAACAGCCTTGAAAACAGTGTGTGGTGGATTAACAATATGGATAAACTGCAGAATTGCAGTGTGTTTTCTAAGTAAAATCATGTTGGATTTGATTTGCGAAGGTTTTAGGATGTATCTGTTGCTATAAGGAGGAGTAAATATCAGTGAATGAGGCTGTGGATGGTATAGTATGAAGTAAGATGCGACTTAATGACATGTTCTACTTCACATTGGTATTACATCACACATCTTACTCCACTATGAGAGAAGATACAGTATCTTAAATCCATTTTATTCAATTGACTTTTATCTCATGTTCTAAATTTAGGAAAAATTACAGACAAAAATAATAAAATATTTACAAACTGTTTCACAATATAAGTAAATATAATATTTCCATTTAACAAACTCCAGGTACGGAGTTTTCCTTCATGGTCTATTTTGGCACTTCTGATTAGATGGATACCTTTAGCAGTCTAAACTCAGCAAGATGTAGACTGCAAAGAAGCATTGGATTGTTGCTGTAACTGCACAGATTAAACCTCAGAAATTATACCGGAAAAGCTTTACTGCTCTGCAAATTCTTATGTTGGGCAGCTCCTTAATTGCACTTGGCAGCTGATAAGAAAGAGATGAAATGGCGTAATTTTTTTATACTTTTTATATTTTTCAGATATTTTATTCAATGAATGCTTATACTTGATTTTGCTCTCTGTTATAGGGTTAGTCCTGTTTAGGTTGTTCTTTCCTTCTTAATAGCTGCATAGTTTAAAATTCAAGAAGGGTGCGGAAGGGATTAATTTTGACCAGTTAAAACCAGACTTTTTAGTATAGGGAATATCAGTGTTCCTACAAATCAGAAGGACCATTAACTTTATTGCTTGCTTATTTTGACAATAGACTGGAATATTTAGTCATTTTCATTAAAGTTAGGGATAACATGGGGCTAGCAGATATGGAAAGTTTAAAAGAAAAGTCAGAATTTTACTGAAGCATGGCAACTATTTTTAGGTTAGTGTAGAAAAGTAGTACTAATCTTGGCACTGAGACAGTATCGATCTGAATGCCAGCAGAAGGCTACATAGTACTTCAGCTGGTTTGTCAATTAGATCAGAATAACTGGACTAATTTTATATAAATTGTTACCCTTGTGTAGTAGTTCTGGTAGCATTTCTACAGAATCAGAAGTACACATAGATGCGATAATGCTAAGTAGGACAAAACAAGATGAAATTGTGAAACCAAAGAGTTCCCCCTCACAGTTCAGACAGTAGCCTCGAGCTAGTTTAGACAATAGCCACAACATTCACTTGCATTCTTTCTACTAACCTTTTTAGGATCTGTATACTCCATAGATTTCTTCATTGCTTCCCTCTTTATGTTTTAGTGCAATGCAAAACTGTTAGAGTTTCTGAACATACTTGAGCCATGTATTTTGGGTGACATGATTTGAATGTGATAGGGTTGGAGTCCAGCTGTCTGAGCTTTTACAAAACGGCTTTCCCACTAATTGTAAAGCTTCTGAGAAGGAAGATTGTAAACACAGAATAACCTCTAAATGATGGAAGTCAGAATTGCATTCTTAAAAATGCAGGAAGTCTTAATCCGTTGTTACAACAGAAAAGGGTACACATAAGGCATTAAAAGAGTATAATGATGGACAAAGTTCACAACATACGGGTTTCTCCTCTGTCAATTCCATGTTTATTTTTCTGGATTGGGAAACTACTTGTATATCTCTCTTTAAATTTAAACTAGTTATTCTTGAGATTGAAGATTTTTTTTTTTACTAGAAGTTTGTGAAGATCAAACTTTTGCACTAATTTTTCAAAAAATGTATACTGTGCTATGAATGTCTGAAAATCTGTGTCTGTAGGGTGATTCTACAAGACTGCATGAAACCAGATGGATTGTTTTTGTGATGAGATTAATTTCGAGTACAATCCCTGTGAAATGTTGTGGTGGAAGCTGCCTTAGGTTCTATTTCAGTATGTCTGTGTAGTCTCAAAGTTACTTGAGTGGTCAAAAGGAAGTACATCTCAGGTGTTTTGAACTTGGGCTTTTGAAAATTGCATTTGAGGATGTACCTAGGGCAGGATTTGTTATTTACCTGGTCAAGAAAAAGAAAGCACAGAATCTGTAAGATGCATGACTTCTGCTGAGTCTAGTGACTTCCCTCCTATCTCTACCTGGTTGTTGTGTTCTGTAGTTGCCCACCCCCCAGAAAAAACCCGAAGCAAAGCTGCAGTATAAATTTCAGCGTTTAAATGGACTAAAATAATTTCTGTTGGGTACAGTGAGGTAATGGATGTGCAACAATAGCTGCATTGTTTAAAATACAAGGGCACTTCAGCTGATACAATCAACTACAGCCAGTCTCTTGAGTGATTCCCTCTGGGTTGTTATCTTTGCCTTGGAGGGAACCACTGCACTTGTAGAGGACGACTGAAACTGGAAATGTGCCATTTTCTGGGCTTGCACATTTATGACTTCTTGGAACCACAAGCTGCTGCTGTGTAGCCCACAAGAAAGAACTTAAAATTTGATATCAAGCTGCTACCCTTAAAATCTTGGCCACACTTCATGGTGTACTCTCTTTTTGTATCCCAGTGTTTTCCTGTGTTCTCCTTCAGGCAGAAGGAAATTAAGTAAACTCTGTTTTCATTGGATTTGTTTGCTGTTCAACTGGTTAACCGGTATGTTCTGTAAATTTAAATCAATAAGGAGACAAGACGTCATCAAATCTGCATAAATGTGAAACTCTACCAGTATGTCATGTTTCAAGTCTTCAGAGGTTGAAATTGAGGTCAGAGCTTCACAGAGGAAAGGCATTTCCATATCATAACTTGATGTTATGTAGTAGTTATCTAAATAGTAAGGGGCAAAACGTCTGAGTGTACTTGTAGTTCTGAAAATTGTCTATATGTAGTTCTAAAAACTGTCTATAATCTACTACTTAAGCAAAAGTATCAAGGTTATTTCTGCAGAAATACAAGAACCATACATTTTGGCAAATACTAACGACTGAGTGTCCAGTTTCTCTTCTAAATCTCAACCTCTTACCTCTCTTGGAACAGTTTGAAAAAGATGGTTTGAAAATGCTACTATGATGCTATGTCCTTTGAATTAATTTAAAATTGCTGGTTGTAATCATGAAGAAGTACCTAATTTTTGTTTCTTATAACTGAAATCTTTTATTAATTATACACTACATCTATGGTGCATGCAGCCGCAACACAGATTTTTGTCTTTTTTTTTCTGGTTCATTCTCTAGGGAGATTGCCTTGCAGAGAAGGTTTGCTCTTCATAACAAAAAATTTCACACTTTCTTACTACTAGGAAAAACAGCACTTCTGACACAGTGTTTATGATGCAGATCAAGCACTGCTTTGAAATGGCTTTGTAGAAGCTATAGAGTCGTTTCTGTAATGAACTATGCCTTTTAAGTTTCAAATATATTATTAAAAAGCAGTTGGGGGGGAAATTTTGTTTTGCAGGTCTTTAGATGAAGGGATTCATTCTGCTTGAACCATGCAGTCAGGACTTAACTCTGTAATTTCATTTACAGTTTGGGCTAAGTACAGTAAGAAAAAAAATTGACTTTCTGGATTGCGTGACTGGAGGGAGGACTGTGTCAGTCCAGATTAGAATGTTGCAAGCTCCTGGGGAAATGGACCTGCAGAAGAATCTCTGTGTGCGCGTTCTGGGAGGATTTCAGGTCTCCATTGTTGTGCCATTAGTGTGTTAGCTTGCATGCTAATACTGGAGACTGGGAATAAAACTTAGACATATGTCTGGCAGTAAAAACAACTATATGCAGAAGTGATGATTCAGAGGAGGAGTTTTGAAAGGTGTACTCCTAAGGGCTCTTAGGATGAATCTGTGACATGGATTAAATTTGGATGGCTGAGACTGAACATCTATCCCTGACCAGATATTGCTGCATTAAAACAAACAGGAGACCAGTTTTTCTCTCAGACTCATTTTTCAGAAATGTGTCATGCTCTGAATGCTTGACAGTGTGTGTTATATAGCACAATTCTACTAGACTGCATGAAACCAAATGGATTATTTTTGTGATGAAACAAATTGTAATTTGAGCACAGAGTCCCTGTGAAGGCTGTGATGGAAGCTGCCTTAGAATCTATTCCACTGTTTCTGCTTAGAGTCTCAAAGTTACTTGAGTGGTCAAAGGAAAGTACCTTTCTCAGGTGTTTTGAGTTTAGGCTTTTGCAAATTACATTTGAGTCTCTGCTTGATGCTTAAGGAGGGATTTATTTACCTGGTCAAGAAAAAGAGCACAGAATCTGTATGTTACTTAATCTATCATTGTGGTGGGCTGCAGTCAACAACTGCTTCATCCATTTGATTTTCATTTTCTGTCACAGGTCTGTTGATCTCCAGGCCCATAAAGTAGATGATAGGGGTTTCCTTATGTTCCACTTTAAAGTGATTTGTAGGTTTGACTGCTAATTAAATGCTTTATTTTGGTTTTTTAAGAATAATGTCTAAATTCTTCATCATGTATTGTTTTTATTTGGAAGTGCATAGTCTTAAAAGAGGCATAATGGATAAATACCCAAGGAAGGAAATATTCAGTCATTAAAATTACCCTTTTTTTTTAAAAAAAAAAGAAAACAAACTGAGGAAAAGATTTACCGCTCAGTATATGACTAAGAGATGATGAGGATAAAACACTGTCAGACCTGTTTTTTCAGGTGTCTCTTTATGTTTACATAATATACAGAGATACAATTAACAGCTTTTTTCCAAATTTCTCAGTGTTTAAACAGTAGTTGTTAGATGTTTTTTTAAACAGTAGATGTTGAGTGGAGCTGAACCAGTCTCTAGGCATGAAAGGTTAGGTAAGGGGTAGTTTATTTTTCCAGATTTGTTTTGCCCCTCTCTGGTAGTGGTTAGAACAACAAGCTTTAAAAGACAAAGTGTGAACTAGGTGGATCATAACCTGAATGGAGGCTTATTCTTCCATGTAGCTCCTATCTCAGAGGAACATGGGGGAAGCAGAACTTGCAAACCTTTTTTGCAAATAATAGTGCAATGCCCGTTTCTTTTGGGTTTTCTTATTGGATTGAGCCTAATGTTTTCTGTCATGCAGGCTACAAAGCATCAGTTATGTGATAGCAAGTATTGATAAAATGCTATCTTGCAACTGAATTTTAGGCCTGCAGAGTAATAATTAGGTCAATCACAAATTCTACAAACCACTGGATTTCTCCTTCAGAATTTTTAACAAGTTAACGTGGGAACTATCCCACTCAAGTCAGTCTGAAGTGCTGACATGGTACAGAAAAATTTATGCAACTTTGAGTTTGCTCTGTGCGTCTTTGGCTTGTATCAAAATTTACAAAGAATTAAATGTTGAAATAAATCTGTGTCACAGCACCCTTAACAGTGCTGGTAAGACAGCAGTTTGTGAAAGTGTGCTTAATGTGTGGGGCTAGTTCAGAGTATTGCTGTCTCTTTGACTTTGTAGGAGACGAGGTTAAGTTCTGCATTAAAGGAAGGACAGCTTAGCTAACAGGTCAAGCTAACCTGTTGGGCTTTAATACCTTGGCTGCTTGCGTAATTAAGCTATACTGTTGAAAAGGCTTGATTGTGATTTCCAAATATGCTGTTGGCAGTTGGTGACTGCCCTTCTGAAAAACACACAGGAAAGGGTGATATGAGCTATTTGTTCCACTGAGAATGAGCTGGTGTGCTTGAGACAGCAGGCAAGGCAACCTCTGAGCACCTTCTTATCCATGCCAAGAGGCAGTTGAGTTGGAACAACCAAAGGCCTTGAGATAGAGTTGTGCAGCTACGGACATCAGCTCTGAAGTTCACAAATGACCTTGAGCTATCACCCATTGAGAACAGGGCCTTGCAGAGCCAGGCTGATGCCCTCCAGTAAAATGTGAATGATGTATGAATGGCAGTGCTGTCAAAACAAGAACGATGGCCCTTCTGGAAGAAGACCAAAGAGCAAAGTGGGCAGTGTGGCCAGCTGCTTTTGCCTGGCAGGTTTTATTATATTGGATAGTTGCTACTCTGCGGAAACTTTACAAGCAAAATGGCCCTCTAAGGCCGTAAGTTCAGGCAGCCCTAGGTCAGTGGAAGGCGTTATGGAAAGACAGATGTTCCCAGCTGTATTCCAGCTTGTTCTCTGAAGGTGAACCTTAACTGTTGGAGATGACCAACACAGTAAGAACAAAAGGCTTTCATAGGTGTTGGTTGCTTTTGATCAGTCAGTTTGTCACAGCCCTGGAAGAGAAAAGATCCTGAGGAAGGACCAGTGCAAAAGGGTATCTGGCAGCAATGAGGAAGCTATAAGCCTGCTGAAGGCAATGCTCTGGTAGAGGATGTCCAAGGAAAAAAAAGAGGGTAGCAACCATAACAAATCAGGATGGCTGGGTACAAAGTCAAAGCCTGAGACGAAGCACGGAGAGCAGCTGGAGCATAAGAGTGAGAGCCTGGAGGGCAGATAGTGTCAGTGTGTTGAAATAAAAGACTTTGCCAGTCTGTCTCTGCTGTAGACAAGCTTGATTTGAGATGGGATCACCTTTCAAGGTTCACTTTGGTGTGTCGTAATTTTATTGATTATACAGAAAACTCTACCATGGGTTCTAATTTAACACCAGTCCTGTGCCATCAGTTGTTGTGTCTTCAGTTCTGTTGGCAATGCGTATCCCTTGCCTGTCTAACACTCCTTTTGTTGCCTAGATACAGTTACATTTTGCTACTTGCACGGTGTTAAATGATTCTGCTTGTCTAATGCATTAATTGTACATTTCTGGAGGGAGCACCAGAATAGCAGCAATGCTCCCCGACCATTAGAGAGCACTCTGTAGTGTAACATGTGAGATAATATGAAATTTATTGTTAAAGAGGATTGTTTTCCTATCTTCCTCCTTCATTTTGCCGCTGTATTTAAATAGAGAGCTTTTTAGGATGCCATTTATTACTTTAGTGTGCCTGTGAACTGCTTTAGGTGGCAAAGCTGATCTGCTGGCTTTCCTGTCTCTATAGCAAAGGGCAATTTCAGTAGCATGATGAAGGGGAAATTGCACAGGTAACAATTAGGTGTCTTCACTGAGGAGAGATGTGCAGCAAGCTGGTGGGTTTTGTGTTTGGTAACAAAAATCTGCACATCAGGGGAACTGAATAAAACTTTAATTTTGTCAGGATTTTCCTTTAAAACATCTTGTTCTTATGGTGCTTATTACTGCGTAAATAATACTAAATAAATACTGTTCTTGCCAGTGGAAACCTGAAAGACTGATGCTTTTTACATATGCCAATATTTACAGTTTAACTAGGACATTTGTTCTGCCAACCGTAGAAGGGAAATGTATAGTTTTGATTCTAAACTACTGTCTCCTTTGGTGACGATGACTGAACATTGGGTTTTATTCCTTACTTGATAAATAATTCACCCTTGTTTTCAGTATATATTTGTCATCTCTTTTTGCTGATGTTCTTTTGGGGTCTCTCAGACTTCATCTTCCCTCTTTCCCAAATCTACATTTACCCATAATTACTTGCTTTAGCACACTACTAAGCAAGGCTATTTTTGAGAGTCTGGGTTTTAATAACTTCTGATTTGAAAAGTTGACATGTTGAAATTCCTTATCTACTCTAATTTCAGTGGAAATTAGATACATAAATATCTCTGTGGAACGGAGCCATAATGGCTGAGCTGCTAACAAAACTGTTTCATCTGTAAAGAAAACAATCGTCTTCAATAGAGGACTGAATGACAACCAGAATTGCATCATTAAAAAACCCTGAGGACTATCAACAGAATTACTGGTATAACCTTATTTTGATCTTGAAATACCAGTTGAAGGGAATTTCTAAATGTTTTAGATAAGCATGATAAACCAGGATGAATATTCCTTTGTTTCTTTGTAGAGAAAAATGAACTTTTTGGAGCATATTACAGTTCTTTTTACAGCCAGATTGTGTACAAAACCAGAAATGTGCAACTCCATCAGAAAAGATTTCTTCAGCTCAGTAATTCTGGTGAAAACAGGAGAGCTTTATCACTAACTGTTAGACCAGAAGAGGATAATACATGGTGCTTTTAATGGTGGCAAGTTCATTGTGGTGTATGAAGAAGTTATATTCTAGGACTAGTGGCAATTAGTATGTTTAATAATATGAAAGGGGAAGCAAAATAGGGAGGTTATTATTTTTGGATTTGACAGATTTGCATAATAGTTACTTTATACAATAAAGAGAGGAGAAAATAAAAAAGTGTAGTTGCTGACGAAATTAAATGTAAGCAAGTATCAGGTTATTTTTTTGAGGAAATACTCCCTTTTTAGCCCATTATAACCCATCTTTCAAAAGTACAGTGAAGATGCTACCAAGAGAGGCCAGTTAAGGAATGTAAGAAATGGCTCAAGATTTAAGTAATAAATACAGTTTTCTCTCATGGGTTTTGTTTTGTTTGTTCTTGCAGTTCCTTTAAGAAGGTAGAGATTTTCTGTATGTCCTCTTAAGTTTACAGGAAACAGAGCTGGTTTTGGAGTAACATTTACTACATATGTTCAGTTTCACCTATGCTTTTTCCTTGTGCAGAGATTTGTCTGTTGTATTTTGGGCTTTTATATAGTTAAAACCACACTTTTCTAGAGTTTGAGATATCCTGTCACTAACACAGTCAAAATTATTACCAAATGCAAAAGCAAAGAAAGAAGAAATATTCTTTCTACATCCCCAGTTTCTTGTTATTTTGTATTATTGTATACAGGTATTTTGAAGGCAAGTCATTGTCAGTGCTATCTGTAACTGAAGAAAAATAAATCATGTGAAAAGATTATTAGAATATTTCTCACAGCAGTTGAACACTTCCTTGACTGATTGTTTTTGTTGTGGGGTTTTGTTTTTTTTTTTAATAAATAGAAACAGAGAACTAGAAGTTATGTGATAAAAATCAAGTAAAAATAAAAAGGCTGGCACTGGTTACTTCAGAGAGGTGATACATAAATGTACTCGGGGTATTTATTTCATTAATGGAAGTTTTAGATTATCAGGAAATGTTCAAAGAATAAATGTATTATGCTGTTTGCAGCTTCTCTTTTTCCTCTCGGCTTGTGCACGTTCAAAATCATGTTACAGATCCTCATCTAGAAGATGAGTACTCCAGTCATCTCATGCCTGTTCTTTATTTTGGGGAAAACTAGTATTGAAGAACCTTTGAAGAAGTCCCTCTCTTCTGAGATGCAAATGCAGTATGACTCTAGAGGCTAATATACTTTTTTTCAGAGTAAAAGAATACTTTAAAGACATGCTTTCATTTTTCTAAGTATTCTTACTCTCTAAGAATAATACTTTGATAACTGTAGCTGATGCGTACAAGAAGAGATCAAACTTACTGTTTGAGGGAACTCAGCTTTGAATCTTTTTGTAGTCTCATCTGTGACTTGTGTAGCAGGCATGGTACTGTGGCTGGGCAAGTCGCACACTTCTCATACTCAGTAGTAAAAACTGCGTTTTAATTTTTTTTTTCAATTTTAGCTGTGATCCCTAAATGCAACCATATTGGTCATATCAGCTGTCATGCATACAAAACAGTTTGTTTAAACTTTGACTTAAAAGTCTAAAGGTATCTCACATAAACGTACAGAGATTATAAGGTCTTTTCCCATAAGAGTTGCAAGTTTGGTTGTGAGTTTAGATTTGCAGCTTGACCTCAGTAGAAAAATACTTACTATTCCCAAAAATCTGTGCTATGCTTTGTAGTAATTTGGCCTTTTAATGTAAGAGTTGATGAGTAGTTGGATATACTCAAGTCTTGAGCATGCACTGTAGCTGTTTGTATTAAATAGTAACTTGCTTATACCCTACTAACTTAAAAGCTGTGTAACCTTCACATGGACATATATATATATATATATATATATATATATATCTCCATGTTACTCTGCATCTGGGAATCTATGGTGTAAAGAAAGATTGGATGATAACATCCTTTGTACTGACAGAGAGATGGCACACATGTAAACTAGTAGCAGTCTGAAAAGTAGCTTTATTTTAAAATACATACTTACAAATATAAGCGGGGAAGTGTATATAACTTTTAAGGAATTATCTGCAACTGTAGAATTATTACATTAAAAGAGAATTTTTAGTGGCCTGTGATACTGAATGTTCAGATTCTGGACCAGAATTAATGAGATCTAAGTTCACTTGTCTGTTTTACCACAGACCTTGTGTGCTCTCATGGAGGTAACTTCCTTCTTTGCAATTTTTTTTTTTCAAACCTGTAATACACAAGGCCATTTCCCCACTTTGCTCTTTAGTGATCTTAAGTTCTGTGAGGATGGCATATGTATCTCCTGAATGAGTGCTGCAATAAACAGAATTAGGCCTATGTTTTTGCTGTTCTAAAAAACTATCCCAATATGTACTATTGCTTTCAAGCTATAAAGTGTAAACAGTGAGTAGCGCATAACATTAGAATGGAATGCGTGCAGAAAATTTATAAATGTCTGAACTGCCAAGCTCAGAAGCAGTCAACCAGTTCTAAAACAGCTGACTGGAAAAGGGGAAACATAACTCTAATTTTTAAAAAGGGAAATAAAGAAGACCCAGGGTATACAGGCCAGTCAGTCTTACCCCTGTGCTTGGTGAGATCATGGAGTGGATCCTCCTGAAAACCATGCTGGGGCACATGGAAATTAAGAAGGTGATTGGTGACAGCCAACATGAATTCACTAAGGGCAAATCATCCCTGATGAATTTGTTAGCCTTCTGCAATGGGGTTAGAGTATTGGTGGATAAGGGAAGAGCAACTGATGTCACCTACCTGGACTAGTGCAAAGTATTTGACACTGTCCCACATGATACCTGTCTTTGGACTGGAGAGACATGGGTTTGATGGATGGACCAGTTGGTGGATGAGGAATTGGCTGGGTGGTCACACTCAAAGAGTTACAGTCAACAGCTCAATGTTTGAGTAGAGAGAAGTGACAAGTGACGTTCCTTAGGGGTCGGTGTTGGGACCAGCATTATTTAACATCTTTGTTGGTGACATGGACAGTGGGAGTGAGTGCACCCTCAGCAAGTTTGCTGATGACACCAAGCTGTGTGGTGCAGTTGACACGCTGGAGGGAAGGGAT
This sequence comes from Athene cunicularia, assembly GCF_003259725.1. NCBI lineage: Eukaryota > Metazoa > Chordata > Aves > Strigiformes > Strigidae > Athene > Athene cunicularia. The sequence goes on from NW_020799096.1 coordinate 3,361,884, forward strand.
GTGCCATCCAGAGGGACCTGGACAGGCTAGAGAGGTGAGACCGTGCAAACCTCATGGAGTTCAACAAGGCAAAGTACAAGGTCCTGCCCGTGGGTCAATCCCAAGCACAAATATAGGCTGGGTGATGAGTGGATTGAGAGTGGCCCTGAGGAGAAGGACTTGGGAGTATAAATGGATGGAAAATTGATTGTGAGTCAGCAATGTGCTCTCATAGCTCAGAAATCCAATCGCATCCTGGGCTGCACCAAGAGAAGTGTGGCCAGCAGGTCAAGGGAGGGAATTTTTCTCCTCTACTCTGCTCTCAAGAGACTCCACCTGCAGTGCTGTTTCCAGCTCTGGGGCCCCCAATGAAAGAAGGACACGGACCTGCTTGAGTGGGTCCAGAGGAGGCCACGAAGATGATCAGGGGCTGGAGCACCTCCCCTGTGAGGACAGGCTGAGAGAGTTGGGGTTGTTCAGCCTGGAGAAGAGAAGGCTCCGGGGAGACCTTATTGCAGCCTTCCAGTACTTAAAGGGGCTACAGGAAAGATGGGGAGGGAGTGTGGTGATAGGATGAGAGGTAACAGTTTCAAACTGAAAGAGGGTGGATTTAGATTAGGTATAAGGAATACTTTCCTGTTAGGACGGTGAGACCCTGTCACAGGTTTCCCAGAGAAGCTGTGGCCGCCCCCTCCCTGGCAGTCAGAGGTTGCCCAGTGTTCAAGGCCAGGTTGGATGGGGCTTTGAGCAACCTGATCCAGTGGAAGGTGTCCCTGCCCATGGCAGGGGGTTGGAACTAGGTGGTCTGTGAGGTCCCTTCCAATCCAAACCATTCTGAAACAAATGTTGAAGTACATAGTGTATTTCAGTTTAGAGGCTGAAAATACCGACAGCCATGGGTATTGGATGTAAAGCAGCACCAGAGCGAGGCTGAACCTGTGGTCAGCCATGTGGAACTGCTGAAAGCCAAGAATGTCTCTTCTGAAGGAACTAGAATTGTCCTATTGAAATATACATGCGTAGGTGTTTTACACTTTGAATATCTGCAGTCACCAGTCTATGAATAATTGTGCTGCTCCAGTCGCATGAAAAGGAAGTTTGATTAAACTCGGTCCTATTAAAAGCTGTCAGTTTTATCATTCTTGTATATGTGGATAACTGTGCACAGAGATGGTGATTGCAGAAAGTGGCTTTCGCTGTTGTGTCAAAGTTGTGACACCTGAAATCAGCCTAGGATATAACCAGAAGAGAAAAAAAGGTTCTTGATGGCAGTCAGAAGGACATTTGTGTTTTCTAATCTTACAGTATTTTTTAGGGGGATATTTTCAGAATTCCCAGATGTGTTCTTTCTGCTGTTTCCTTTTTTTTATGAAGACAGTGCCAAGCTTATATTCAGCTTTTTTCATTCTTTGTTTGATGTACGTTTTTTCAGAACCACTTCTTGTTGAGCTTCCTTTTTTTTTTTTTTTTTTGACCAAGAAGCAAAGCAAATAGTTACCAAGTATGTGATGTGTTGATGGTAGAATGGACAAGGGGGTAATCACCTGATACTTGAGTCAGGAATAGCATATTCTTAGTGAAGGACAAGGGAGAGATTACTTCCCATGTTTTTCATGTTTCTGTTTTGTGTGGTTTTCATATTTACCTTTTAGCATTCAGAAAACTCTAGGCTATTTGGATCTCTTTTTCTAGCTTTTGTTTCTGGTAATGTGGACAGCAAATGGACTCCATAAAGGTCTTCTGTTTACAATGGAAGTGATTGCATGTGACTTTGACTTCCTCTAGTCTATACTATGGTTCCTTAAATTCTGGTTCACTTTCTGTTTTTTTTTTATTGCTGTGTTCCTCTGGCAAAATTTCTGAAACCTAAATATTTACAATAGGTTGTAAGTCTGGTCAATATCTTCATTGTTTAGTTTTTCTATTTAACTGTAATCCTTGTCTCCTTTTGCAGAAATGTTTTCCTGTATAGTCTTAGTATTGCCTGCTTTTTTCCTTGGGCATTTTCTTTCAGTCTCTCCACTTTCTTTTTCTGAGGAGATATGTTAGTAATATGAAGTTCTGAGAGAGATGTATTTCCAGTTTTTCTTGCAGCATTTCTTGAGGTGATTCCATCACATCTGTGGCAGTGAATTCTTTAAATCTTTAGGTTGTTATATTTTATTCATATTCACATACCTGGGCCAAAGTATTTACACTGTAGACAGTGAAGGAAGGAATTTGAATAACTGGAAAATATCCAGTTTGTTTTCTGTCATGGCACAATTTTAGGACTGTGCAACTAGCATGTGTTTGTATCTTGCAGTTGTTAGAATTTTCACCATTGCCTAAAATACTTATTTATGGGGTGTAAGTGTGGCTTCTGACTGCTTGATTATTAAGTTGCTCCACAATTTTTGTGCAGTTAAATCTTAGCACTAGGGAAGAACAGGTGTATGTGTGGGTGTGGCACTGTTGTGTGTATTGAAATAATTCTATAGTATTACCAACTAGCATGTGGAAAACTTGACATTAACAGTAATTTAAAAGGATTAAGCACCTAAGTAGAAGATAAAAAGAATCTAAAAGCTGTTTTACTTGTTGGTCTTTTTAAACAATGTTTTTTCTTTCTGTTTCTAGGTTTTCTCAAATAATGATGAAGCCCTTATTAACAAAAAACTACCCAAAGAACTTCTGTTAAGGTAATTCTACATAATGTGTTAAGGAGTAAAGACTTGAGGATCATACACTGCTTATGTGGCTTACAGGCTATCAAGTGCTATTCATTTTATCTTAAATCTGTCTTGAAACAAATCGTAACATATCTGACTGAATTCTTGCACTTGTCTTTTGGTTGGTCTTGATTTGTTTCAGTGTGTTCAAATGAAAGTGAAAAATGTCATTTAATAGTGATCTTTTCCTTGCATTTCAGAAAAAGAACTGAAATAAAATGTCCAAAAAGCTTTGGTGTACAGAGTAGTCAGCTTTTCCACACTGCACAATGTTTTATCTGTCTGAAGAGCCTATAATCCTTTCTCTAATGTAGTTCACACTCTTCATGTCATGAACTTTGTTATAACAAAATAAAATGTAAATTCAACTTCAAAGCTTTCAAAGAGTCACTGCAGTGAAAAGCGCTGCCTGTTACCATTATTGCCAGTCTGTGTTACATAAGGTAGAACAAACAGGAGGATTTTTCTTAGTGTAGTCACTTGGCTAGTCATAAATTTCATCAGCTTGCTGGTGTGTGAGTAGATCACCTTTGCAGGAGTTGGCTATGACACCAAGACTGGTAAGTTCATCCCATGGTTGAGACACTGATGGATATCTTCATGCTCTCATCTTGTTAAAAGCTGATTTCAGGCAGTGTAAACTGCCAAACGTGGAGATACTGCCTGACTGGGTGTGACCAGAGCTGGAACTGAACCAGCTCAGCCACATCTCTACCTGCATATACGTTTTGTTACAGCTCACTCTTTTGGAGTGGAGGTGTTCACTTATAATGGTGCACTTACAGCTTTTAGTGATGGTGTTATTAAAACTGAGCTGCTGATTTTTTTCTTAACATACTAAAGAGATGTTTGGGTTAGCTTGTATGTATGTCATTGCTTCCAGTTTAATTTGAAGTGGGAGAATGTCTTAAGTAATGGTATTTTGCATCTTTATCTGAAGAAAGTCCTCTTAAAATATTATGACTTCTTTTAGTGTCTGTACTATCACAGTGCTCTCTTGGTGGTATTAAAGAAGCAGTCTGTTGTTAAAGGAATTGAATTTTAAAAGGGTTTTCATTTTTCTTAAGAAATTTCATATGATGACAGTGTAGTAAGTTAGGCTCATAGAACTGTTTAGAAAATGTGATTAAAAGAGATGTGTCACTGAATGATGCCCTGAACAGAAATTCTACTAACTTTTCTTTGTTGCACTCAATGCCACACATGAACCTCAAGATAAAAGCCAATTTAATATGCTGCCTCCTTAGCAAAGAATCATAACCTGCAAGCACTTCTTTTCTAGCAGTAGGGCACTCCAAATATCTGTGGAAATGACTGTCCTTTTCACTGTTATGGGTGTTAAGTATCTCATTTGTGTAATTCAACATAATTTATTGATGTGCTTTAGACAGTGAAAAGTATCATGTACTGAGATAGTAAAGACATTGTCTTTTGAAAGGACTTGTTGATTATATAGTATGCCTCAGTTTTCACTGTAGAATGAAAATATCTGTGAAACTATACAGATACTAAATTCCTAGATGATTGTCTATATGCTAATTACATGAGTAGCATCTATAAAATTAATGTATGGAGGTTTACTGTGAGAATTCCTGCATTTAACGTCTAGGTATCAGTTTTTTGAATTGCGTGTTCCCACACCAAATTTGGTAAGTTCTTTAAAATGTTATATAGGGAGTAGCTAATTTGTTTCATTGAGCAGTATGCTTATTCCAACATATATACTATACAGGACATTTTCAAGAACTCAGCAGGAAAAAAACCCATGTGCAAGTAATTGAACAGTGCCAGTAGCTTACCTGTTAGCTCTTGTATTCAGGTTAACTTCTTACAGAGTGACTCAGAGGATATATAGGCTCACCTTGGATTCAACCAGGTGAGGAGGTGATGGAGCTAGGCACTTCCACTATACTGTCGTGGCAGTGTTTAAAAAAGCCTTTTGTATGGTTAAAGGATTTCCTGAAGCTGGAATGACACAATAAAATAGCCCAGGCCAAGCACACACAGAACTGATTCAGCCAACCATTTAATTCTTGTGTATGTATATCCTTTTTGTAATTGCACAGTTATCTACCAAAGCAGAATTGCAGCTGTAGCCAGAAGAGTTGATGATCTGAGAAATTGAATTGGGACAAGTCAGCTTTCTCAGTAAAGATCATGATGATCTCATGCTGAATGCTGGGACTTGGGTAATGGTCTGTCCATAACCATAGAGAAATAAAGTCCACGTTTCATAACACCCACAGTGCTGTGCTGACCATCTGGGCTTTGGAATGGAGAGGAAGGGGTTGGGTGGGAGAGATGCACTGTAAACCTCTCTTTGAATTTGTGCTGCTGCCGAGACATTCACAAGGCCAGAGGCCGAGCATGTTAGTGGGATGATGGGATGTGGGTCTGAGTTCTCATCCCTGCAGAGATAGGGAAATATAGGGGTGCAAGCTTGGCTGTCTAAAGGATTATCCATAGGGAATTTATGTTCCTGCGCATAAATGCTTTTGTAAGTCTAAGCCTGAATGTCTTTCAACACCTAAAACAGTTTATGCTCTTGCTACAACATGTTTTAAAATTGTCTCGCTGTATGGTTATGACATGAGAGATTAAATATTGCTGCACTGAGTGTAATTAATATCCTAATTATTTTTTATATATTAACTATGCAGTCTACCTTTTAATTAAAAGGAGAGTAAACCAGTTGCAGTGGAAACATTTTGCTCACAGTGCCAGAAATTAATAGTAAATACTGTTGAAAATGTCATCAAATGCACTTAGTTTGTTGCTTGCTTATATCGGGTAAGCATGAAACCCTTGGAAAATGCTACAGCCCTTTAAAAAAAACAAACAACAAAACACAAAACTAACATAAAACTTGATGCTTGGAAACAGGGTGGTCAACATCTTGTTACAGATACCTGGAAATTAAATGTAAACACAATTCCTTCTATTGCAAGAATTAGTCTTGCTCTCATTTGCATCAAGTATTTAAACTTCTGTAATCTGACTATAACAAGCAATCCATTTTTTTTCCCTCAAATTGAGAGGGTTTTTTCTGATGATAGACTTAGGAAATACTACCACTCTAAAATTTATTGATTTGTTGCTGTAGCTGCATACTTTGAAGTTGAACAGAGTAAGCCCTTGGTCTTATACTGCGGTTCTTATCCTTTCTAATTATTATTATTAATCTAAACCCAGAATTAGATTGGAAGGTTTAAAGGGCAGTGTCATGTCTCTTGTACATTTTCTACAGAGTATCTGCTACACTTGCAAATAAATGACTGAAACCCTTAGCTTTTCTGGCAAGAAGCTCATTTGAAAGGGTACAAAACCAGAGATTATTTGTTCCTTCTCAAGTAGACCCAGATAACTGGGCAGAGGAGGAAGAGGATATCTGACTAATATGGACAGTGGTGGTTTTGAAGAAGACTCTGGTTATGCTTTGAGGTAGGTAGAATAGCTTGGGTGGAGAGAGGGAGGAGTTTCATTTGTAACTCTTTCTGGTTTATGGGCATTTATTTCTATTTGTAATATTATAGTTTGTATTTTTTTTCCTGTGGAAGAAACAAGATGCTTCTAAAAACTTCAAGCTAAAAGAAAAATGATCACCCCTGTTAGCTGTTGCAGTGCTATTAGTTTGCCAGTTGGCAAGGAACGCTCTTCCCCTCTGCTCCTATATATTACAAGTGAAAGGTTGAGTAAGAATCCTGCAGAGGTATTATAAATCATGTCATTTAAACAAAGTTTTCAGACAACTGTAGCGCTTTTTTTTTTTTTTCTTAGTGTATGCGTTTATGGAAAAGCATCATTTAATTATACAGTACATTAGCTGTGGATTTGCATTGGTGTCTGAAGCTAATAAACCCATATCTATCATCAGAAGAATCAGAAATCAAGTCAGACTATTGTAATTTTAATGGTGACAACTTTTCCAGTAAGATGTCACAGCCTTGAAGATTATAATCTTTTTCTTTTTTTCCTTGTAAATTGCTGGAAAAAACAAATGGATTTTTAAAGTTACAGTATGAATTTTGAAGAGCATTGGAAACAAAAATCTTAAGTTTTCAACAACTTCCAACAGCTTCCAAAAATTTTTTTTTATGTTTTGTGCTTGATAAAAAGTAATAATACATGTTTGCAAATAGAGGGTATAGCAGTACTTTAGGCATGTAGGACAGATACCATTTGTTCATTTGTATTTTAACTGTTAACATTCTGCGCTATATGTTTTTGCACGAAAATGGCAAGCTTCAGAAACAGATGTTTCTTCCTTTCAGCCGCTTGAAACATTTTCAGTTCCTTTCTGACTACAAAGTACCAACTTCATAAATTATACCAGAAATGTAGAAGCTATTATGAGTTCTTCTATAAACCATACTTATTGGGTACATGTACTTGAATAATAGACCTTACTCATCAAGCTCAAAATTTGAGTGCTCAATTGAATTTAAAAGAGGATAAGCAAAGTTTTGGAACTTGAATTGGGAGAGGAACCCAGGAGTTGTGTTCCAGCAGGAGCTTTTCTTGTATGCAAGAATATGCAAGTTGGCTAATGAAGTATTGTGTATGTTTTCATGTTTCTATTCTTTGCTTTTATTACTGCACACTGCTTTTTATTCAGCTTTTAGTGTGCTCATTATTATAGAGAAGATGAATTAGTGGAATTAGTGAAGTCAAACAGTATTTGATATATTTGAAGTCATGCTTTACCATCTGTATGCTTAGTTGTAGGGGAAATAGAAGAGGAATATAGCAAAGATTACAACAAGAAATTGTCATAATTCCCATGGTATTTCTTAGCTAGATGCTGTATGTACTTAAATGGCCCGCAGCTGCTGTAAAATTTGGCTGCTGTATGCTGTAGCATACAAAGTATTGACTAGTGAGTCAAAGAAATGAAAAATATAAACTTGTGTCTGGAACTGTTCTTAGTTGGTAAGGATTTTGTAAGCAGACAAACAGTTGCAATTATTTTTGAAGGGGGTGATAAATTCTATCATCTCAGACATGATTAATTTTCCCCCCTTCAAGGATTTGTGTAATTAAATAGGGCAGTATTTCACCCTGAGTAGCAAAGACTGCTGTTCAGTGTTTGACAATCTCAGGTAAACATTACAGTTTTATAATGCACATGCAGTCTTTTATTTTGATTTTAGACCATGTTTTGCATCTCTTTGAAGTCGTCTATAGTAGTCTGCCAAGCAATTACAATATGGCTATTTAGAATCAGAAACAACCACATTGATACAAGTACATGAACTGCATTCATACATATTATGAACCAAATTGATTGTATGAAAGTTGCTTATAAAAGTAAAACTTACTTCCTTTTTGCCTATTTACACAAATCTATGGTTTCTGTAAAGGGAAGTCTAATAGTGCCTTGTACAACTTCCATTAATCAAGTCCTTTGATTTAGCATGCCTGAAATACATCTGTTCAAAGAATTAGTGCAGAGCAGCTACAACACTCCAGTCTCATGCTAACTACTCAGTATAGAAAACTCCTTTGTATAAGAATAAGGGAAACATAGTTTTTAATAAGAAATATAGAGACAATGTTTAAGGAAGCAAGTAAGAACAATGGGACTGATAATAGCATAATATCAAATCCAGACTCATGCCTGTGGAGTCATATACTCATTTCCAGTGGTCCTTCCCTCCAAAAAAGCGATCAGAAAATCAACCAAGCAAGTGATCAGAATGAACCACAGGCACAGGTCATAGACAAGATAAAGCCTCTGAAAGGTGATTAAATATTTTGATCTTTAACCAGGGAAATAACAGAATTATAATTCCTTAGGACTATTTAAGACTTAGTGGGTGTTTTCAGAATTCTTATGTGCTTTAGCATCAATTGATAAATAACATCACATTACTAATACTATTTTAATTTGTTTTAGCATGATTTACCCAATGTTAAAATGGATAGATAGTCTTTTAGTTTCCCTGTACCTTCAGCCTTCAAGGTAGTGTATCTAACCTCAAATATACACTGAGAATACAAGAAGTTGCAATTTTCTGATTAATCAGTTTTTGTCAGAAAATTCTCCAATTATTCTGAAGTGGAACTAGGTTTTAAAACTTTCCAGTGATTTATCTCAAGTTCAGGACAGAACCTGTGCTCTGATAAAACTAAAGACTCAATAATTTGGTGGTCAGCGTACCCCCTTCAGAATATGGAACACGTCTTTTTTTTTTTTTTTTTTTTATACTGCTACATGTATTGTTTGCCTGCTTATGAAATTCTTACCAAGATCAACTCCAGATGCAACTCCATATTTTTCAGTACTTTGTCTCACCAGTCAGCACTTCATATGCATTTTCTGGCTTCTTTATATGAGATGTTGAACATTTGCAAATGATTATATGATCAATTAAGTTTGGCCTTTTGAAATTGGAGGAGGTAGCTGCCATCCTCTATTTAATATGTTTAAGTGATCTGTTTTTGTTAACAAACAAATAAATGCAAGAGTAAGCTTAAAGCTTAATGTTTTGGGCAGAGAGGTTTCAGATGGAATTCCTTTAAAAATGAGAGAGGCTGCTATAAGAACAGAAGCATGCTGGTGCTCTTGTACACTGTGTTAATGAGGAAGGGGAGATACAGGAATGAAAGAGGTTTTTTTGTCAAGGTGCTGAATAAATCTTTAATGTTTCTGCTTGAACAGTTGGGACTTTGTTATAAATGGGGTGCTTCAGCATTACCTGATTCAAGTACGGACATTATCTCTCAGTAAGAACATGCTTGTGACAAAGGATTAGTCATACTGGAGCAAACAAAAGTAAATAGCAAGCATTTGAAGCAGGAGTAACAGCTAAAGGGGATATAGCAATGACTTACACAATTCTTGGAATTGCATGTCACCATTTATTTTGTTTCATTGTTTTATTTGCTATTAAGCTTCTCGTTAGAATCTGTTCTTTAACTAATGAGGACTTAATTCCATTTAGAGCCTTATTTACCTTGAAACTGGAATCTTATTTAAACTGCAGCTCTTGATTAACAAATTCTCAAAGCCAAATGTTCAGAAGTATCAGTGACATAAAGAAGTCATGCTTTTTATATGAAACTTTGTGAGGCAGAGAGGAAAATGTTGTTCTTCCTCATTTCCAGGCAAAAGCTGCCATCAAAACATAAAGGCAATTCAAAAGATACTCTAACTCCCTACAAATAACAAAATTTTTCATTTTGTTAAAATATCGATGCTAGACAGTTTAAATAAGAATACCAAATATTTGTACCTTTTTTTGCCTGTAACTCTTGGAAGTATTTACAGAAGAGATGAGCTTTCTTATCTGTGTCTTCCTGAGGCAGTCACAGGCATCAGGAAGAGAAGTCTTTTGTTCCGAGTCAACCTCCAGGCCAGTAGCAGAGCTACAGGCTAGAGCAAGGCTGCCAAATCCTGGTCCAGCAACTAACCAAAGTTTCCATAACCTTTATGGCTGTAGTGGTCATGGAGCATTCCTAGGCTGCATACCACTAGTGCACTGTATTATTTTTCCACATCTCTACCTAGCCACTAGTATGCAGGGTGGGTATAGTTGATTTTTTTATTGTTTGGTGCCCAGACTATATAATCCCTTCACTTGTTGGGAAAAAACAGACCACAGGATGGTTGAAATGGCCAGCAGGTTGGATTGAGACACTGGACTGCAAGTTAAACCACTCTGAACTAATTACTATGCTAACTGCTTTTATTTAGTAAGATGTGTTATATAAGTTGCCAAATTTGAACTTCATAAAATTGCATCATAAAAATAAAATTTATATTCAAAAAATTATGAAAAAGCTGAGGTTGGAAGTAAACTCTGGAGATCTAGGCCGGCTTCCCTGCTGAAAGAAGGGTCAGCTGGAGCAGGGTTGTTCTTGGCATTGTCCAGTGGAGTTTTGAATATCTCAAAGCACAGAGACTTGATGAACTCTCTGTCAGCCTGGTCTGATGTTTGACAACACCCTCAGGAAAAAAAAAAAAAAGTTCTAAGTGGAATTTCTGTTATTTCAGTTTATGTTCATTGCTTCTTTTCTGTCACTGGACACTACTGAGAAGAGTCTATCCTCTTTACTCCCTCCCATTGGATATTTCTACACACTGATAAGATCCCCCTCAATCTTCTCTTTGGAGGCATGTTCAATGTGGTGCTCACCAGAACCCCCAAGTCCTTTTCTGCAAAGCTGCCTTTGAGTCATTCAGCCCCCAGCCTGTATGGGTGCATGAGGTGTCCTCCCCAGGCTCTGTCTCCTTTCATGGATTCCTGTCTGCCCATAAGTAGTAGTTCATTTCTCATTTATCAGATGCTCTTCTGTAAATTAGAAATCTTCTGCTGAGCTGCATTTTTCTTTACAGAATTCTGTATGTTGGCTGATGCCCCACCTTCCCCTGCCTCGGCCTCTGCTCTAGATAAGAACATCTATAGCTAAAACTTCAATAAAAATCCTGCTAATTCAGCTAGGGAGTCATATGAGCTGCAACATGTAGGTTTCAAGAAATTATGGATCATTGTAGCACATGCAGCACTTATAAGAAGTGATTAAACTGGACAATCCATAGGGCTTTTAAAGTTAGAAATCTAGATTATCCCCCTCTATAAATACTCCAATTTTAGGAAGTCATGATGTTGTGGAAACACTGACGGGCGTTACAGATGAGTTTGGGGGTGTTGACAGTCCTCTTAGCTTACCACCACTTCATTTCTAGGTAAAGCACATGGCATGCCTCATCTTTTTGTTTGAAAGATAGTATTTGGTCTTTAATGAATATTGTCTTGGGAAAGGAAAAAGATGATTTTTGTTTAAAAAAGACAAAAAGACAGCAAAGTCATAGTAAAGAAAGGATTCTGAAACTTTCTACTTCAGCTCCCCTTTTGGAAGCATCACAGTGAGATTCCAAACTGGTATTATTAAAGATTTAATGATGTTAAATATTAAGATTCTTTTCTTGTAAGAGTTGTTACAGTTTCTCTGCTTAAAATTCTTGTGTCTTGCTATTGTATGAATCGGCATAACTAGTGCAATGAGGCAATTGCTCAAAATTGTTAGGTCACCATTTTGAGTGAAACAGAGCTAAGCAAGGACGCTGAAACTGATTCTAGCATATATATGACCTTTTGTGAAACATTAGATAAAACCTGTTTCATGGGTTGAACTTTTCTTGGACGCTTACTGTATGTAAGTTTTGTGTTTGGGTCTTTAACTTGACTTCTAAAAGGTTACAAAAATATGACCTTTTAAGCTCCATTACACATCCATAATATCGGAGTAAATATAAATCAGAGGTGCAACAGGGATATATTCATGTGCTGTCTTCTGGATTTCACTTTCAGACTAAAGTTACTTTATGGTTTGTATAATGTAGCTACATCTATCAGCTACGTAATTGACCCTGCAAAACAAATTACCTTGTAATGTAGTTACATACATTCTTTATGTTTGATGGTAAATTAAACAGACCTGGCCCTTCTTGAATTTATCGTTGGGCATTTTGTTTCAAATACTAAAAGAATTAGGTACTGAAAATTTTGCTGTTGTTACCTATGTTCATACTTTACAAATCAGTAAAATTATTTTTTAAGGAGTAATATGAAAGTAATGTATAGGCCATAAAAAGTTAGATGCTGCCCTGTAACTATAAAATGAATTCAGCAGAGCTGATTGTAGAAAAAGCTGACTTCTCTTTCAACTGAAAATAAATGTTAGGCATCCTGTAGACAGCTTGTGCTTTTGCAATTGCTAATATGTATGTAAGGATTGTGTAGCAATAAGCATCTTGGCAAAAGAAAAGGAGGTTTGGCTTGTAAAGAAATGTTTTTTTGGTGCCATGTTTCTTATTGAAAGACTTGCTATGTCGTTCTACTGAGAAAGACATCTTAGCCTGAGTAGTTTACAAGTGGAAATTGCAGGGGCAAAAGTTACTGGAAAATTTTGGAGTGTCTCGCACAGTTTCTAGTTTAAGTGCTTTATTTCACAAAGTAGCACTTCCCTAGTAAAAAGGGATTTGTTTTAATAATTGACCTGGAAGGTCAAGCATTTAATGAGTCAATGAATGTGTGCTTCATGTAGAAAGTGGTGTTTGTGACATGCTACTGAAAACAAACCTGACAGAAATGGGCTAAAAGATACTTTTTTTCTTAATAGAAAATAGTCATACTCCTTAGGCTTTTAATATGCCTCAGTATTTACATTTCCAAGACGAGTAGTATTATGTGTTTTTATTGAATAAGGTATTACTGGAATTTACCAATGGAGCAGGTTCCTACCTGCAAAGTTGGTGAAGTTTGGAAGTACACCAACACTCGTATTGTTAATTGAATCGTACAGATCTAAATCTATGCATGCAAAGTTCTACTTTTGCAGATTACAGCTGTGAATTATTCAGCTTATCTGTGTGTTTTCTAGCCTACATATTTTACTGTAGTGTTTGTACATACTGCTGGACTACAGTTATCAGTGAGATGCCTCATACCTCAGTAGGGTGATTAGTAAAATGAGGGACAAAGGGAGAATAGAAAGCTTCCACATATAAAGAATTATAATAAAGTTTTGTATTTACTGAACATGATGTTTTAGAAGAAATACAATACAGCTTCTATGGTGGTTGTGAGACTTTGCAACTGCATGCGTTCAAATGTTTTAAGTAGTGTTCTGAGAGTGGCTAATGCTCTTTTCCCCTGTTGCTTGTTAACAGAGTATGCTTGGGCATTCTTCCAGAAAATTCTGAGAAAAACCTACTAAAAGAAGAAAATAAAATCTGTGAATGCTGTACTTCGTCTCTCTGTGATACTTTTTCATGTGTGTAGGCTTTGCTCTTCCATATTGCATTTACATTCTAATAGAATGTAAAGGACTTTCATGAGAGTGGGTTTTCTATGCAAGGAATTGTACAAATCAATAATTTAGTCCCTTCCTTAAGAAGTTCATAGTCTAGAATGGGGAAGACATGACAAATTTGTCGTGTGCTTGTTTTTGTAACAACTGGGAGGGTGTGGTAAAGTTGAAAGGATCTTCTGAGCAGATGGGATGATGGGATGTCTTCAGTCAGGCATTTCACATCCTTATTATTTTGGTTTTCATTCTGATACAGTTGGTCACCATTCTTTGTGTGCAAAATCACTATAAATATAAGATGTCAAAAATCAAAGTTCTGAAATATTACTGACTTGTGAATGAAATTCTTAAAAAACCCTCTTAACTTATGAAACATTTTAGAAATTATCAGGCATTTATGTCATACCAAATTTTGGGGTTTGGGCCAAAAATTCCAGAAGTCACAGTATATGTGGTCCTTTATGTATTTTGTTATCCACTTTTATCAATCCATATAGTATTGTCACGTCCCGCTCAGATGAGGGGGGCAAGTGACTCGGATTCGCAAATCCCCAATTGGAGCAGACAAGTCTCCAAGTTCAAGCATTTATTAACTACCTACAATGCACTAATTGAACACATGATAATTGGCTAAGTACAGAGCAAGTTGTGCCGAACAATATAATATGCTTTGCATTTCTTAATAGAAAAAGGAAAAGAGGGAGATAGAGGGAATGGGGGAATACAGATCACTGGTCTGGGTTCCTGCGCTGATCCTGCCAGCGAGGGTTCCAGGAGACAGCCGTCTTTTTTGTTGGCATCCGTCTTCTTCGCTTCACTGCTCTCTCCAGAGGCACCATTTATACCTTCCCTTTCTGGAAATGAGCAGCTTTGAATTTCTAGAGCCCTGTAGGTGTATGATATATGCAAATTATCTGATACGTAGCTGGCAACCGAAATTGAAATATCATCCAGTGTAAAAAGAAGGCAAATACAGAGTTCTTCTCCATTTGCTCCGTCACAGTATTATCATCTTCAACTTCAGCCTTTAAAATGAGTGAACACAAGCACAGTCTATGGGATACTCAAAATGGACTACACTCTCAAACATCACCATAGGAATGAAAAAACCCCAAAAGACACTAACCTCTATATCCGTTTGAAAGTTAAAGAGGTCTATCTTTTGCCAATTGCTTCCATCCAGAGCTAAAACATTCCATGCCTACAGAAAACAAATACAGTTTATTACCTCCACTGCCTGTCCCCTTCATTTTAATTTCAGGAACTCAAATATAACAAAATCCACAATTTCAGGTAGCATTTTAAAAAAAAATTAAATATGTATATATATCTCTATATATATCTATATATATATAGATATATAATGGTAGGTATTAGTAGTCCTAAAATATCAACTAGTTAAAACTGGAATTTGTGGAAATGAATCTCAGATCCTCTAAATGGATTACACTTACACCCATAAAATGCAGAAGAGCAAGAAATTGAATGTGAAGTACATACAGGGACACAGCCATATTTAGCCCTGCATTTTTAAAAAGCTTTTGTAAATTTGTCTATTAAGTTACTTTTACCAGATCTATGTAGAGAAAAGTAACTGCAGATGAGATTCCTTCCAATAAAACCACAGTTCCTCAACCTCACTAGTTACTATTCCGAGAGGAACAGAAATCTTTCAGAAAACTGCTGACTTTCCGCTGTTAGAATCGGGCCTTTCCTTTACACGTGCGAAGTTACATGTATGTGTTTGAGAATTT
>NW_020799096.1:3377192-3426894 GCF_003259725.1 Athene cunicularia
GTGGGTGGGGCAGAGAGAGGGGGTCAGAGAGAGAGAGCACGTCGTTTCTTCTCCCCTTTGATTTATACCCACTTTCCTTGGGTCTGTCCCCAAGGTCAACCCACAGACCTATGTATCCCATGTACGGGGAGGGGTAAGGTGTTTCATGGGATAATGTGATTAGCATGATCATGTTAGCCTTCGTTAGCATATTGAGGGGCGTTAACTTTAATATGCATTTCGTGGATAATGAAGCAAAGGTCATTTGCCAGACACATGGCCCTTGAAATTTGCCCAGGTGCCCCGGAGAAGAGCCGTCCTGTCTCGACAGGGCTCTCTCCCCCAGCTACATCGGGCAGTGTTATCAGCTTCGACCTCCACAGAAAGCAGCCTGTGACTCAGAGTTTTGTCTTGCGAGTATTTGAGGCATTTCTTCAATCAGCCTCAACGGTTGCTTTTCCAGGCTGTTTGTCTTAGTTTCTCACAGGCCTGGTTTCTTGTCTCTCACAAGTATTTTATCAAATTACTTAAAATGAGTAGTTGCCAGGCCATTACTGCAAAAGCTTGTTCCTTATGGGATCAAATTTGGAAGGACTTAACAAAGATGAGAGAGAAGCAGTTTGACTCTTGCATCACTACGTAGGTGATATACGGTACAATGCTTGGGACTTGAGAGATAGCTGTTTCTTTCCGTGGCTCCATGGGGAGGGATACAAAATACAAAGAGTTCGCCATCTCAGTGTTTGGAAAGACACAGGACAGTATGTTCATAGCACACAGAAATAATGAAGCATGTGTGAAAATACATGGGAAGATGATGGAGACTGTAGATCATCACTTTTTGTAGTTGGCACAACCATATAAATTACAGTGAAAATGCCTTAAAATGGTGGTTTAGGAGGTCTGTGGCCCTCTTATGCTGAGTTTTGGTGAGTCTTGGGCATCAAGAAAATTCCAGAAGACTACAAGAATATGAAACCCGACTGCAACACTTAACAAGGCAAGGGAGAGATGACCAGAAATATCAGCCTCATATTCAGTATGCAGAGGAAAAACTCACCATAGATTTGTTTTATAGAAAATTGAGAGGGAGGAATATAACTGAAGGTTGTTGTGGTTTTCTGGAAAATAAGTGATTGGACAATATCATTCTTTGAGGATTAAACAAATGGCTTTACCAACCAAAATTGTATGTTTAACTGAAGCATTTGAATTTTAAAATGAAAATGTCAAATGTTAAAGTAGCACTCTGTGTGTGTGCAGTATATGAATGCATGTTAAAGGGATTCAAGATTGGTTAACAGCTGTTGCAACAATCGACAGGTAGGCCAGTAGTGTTTTAATTTAATGCTTTGGAAGTCGCTGCTTCAGAAGTCACTGGAGATAGAAGTTAAAGATGACAGCAAAAGACCTGTAGCTGAAAACTACTGGGAAGAAAAGGCACTCATAAGGAAGTCCAAATAACATGATAAACTGGGATGTTTTCAGTCAAGATTAATTTTACAGATTAATTTTATCTAGATAGATATACAGGACTAGGTAATGCTACAGAAAGAGCTGTGTTCTGGAGTGTGTACTCTCAGAAGAGGAGGTGAGTGTGAAATGGGTAAGGTATTGTAAGATTTTTGTCTGGTGCTGTGTCAAAAAGGCTATTAACGGTGGCCTGAAATGATACTGAAAATGCAGGTAGTGGAATCGTACTTTATGTCTGTGTAGAGCTTTGTTGATACAAACAAATTCTTTAACGCTACACATGTTTCTGATGTCATGAAGAAACTTACTGGAAAAATGAAGAACGTGCAGGGAAAATGACATTGAAAGAACTAAAGTTGTTAAAAAGAGGAATTAAAGATGACATGATAAGTGGCTTTAAAACTTGATGAGGAGAAAGTACTAACTGCTAAAGCGCTCTTTAATTTGGTGAAGAAAAGTAGGAAAAAAGCATAAAGCTGGAAGTTTGCCTTATTTCCAAGGTGAATGTCTGACATTTTAACAGAGTGATTAACCAGTGGAACAAACTAGCAGAGAAGGTGATGATTTTCCATCTCCTGAAGGTTTTCAAATCATGAATAGATGCTTTTCTGGAAGTCAGGCTTTAGCCAAATGCAAGTTTACTATAGAGGAGTTGAGGAACTGTGAGCTTGTACAACCCTTGGTGCCTCTGGTATGAAGCTCATGCATTGCTGCGGGTACTGCTGACTTTGAAAGATCTCCAAGGCCAAACTCGTGAGGCCTGTGTCCACAGTGGTATGTGCCTAGGGATGAAAAGTCTTGACGAGCTCTGATTGTTGGTAAGTGGATTCTCCTTCTTAAGCTTGATACAGGATTACTATGGAGATTTTAATAGCTTGGGGTACCAGAAATCAGAATAGATGATCCTAAACTTTACTGTGGTTCTACTAACTTAATTTCCAGTTTCCCTGTAGTAATCCATGCCAAAGACTTAAGTGGAAATTAATCCTGCTGCTGGCTACATTAGTTTCCATCTATGTAGCTATGGTCATAGAGGACAGAAGTGCTATACAACCATCAGCTGATGTACGTGGTAGCTTTTTCCACTTCTTAAAATTACAAGTGCCTTTCTTTTGAAGACTTTTAAAAGTCTTTTAAAGACTTTAAATGACTTTAAACCTTAGAGTCTTGTGTCTTGTTGGCTAGTTTCCCTGACTGGGAAATATTTGCTAGTAGCTCTGTGGGACTGCAAGAAGAGAAGCAAGTGTGTGTTAGTGGTATGCACATAAGACTCTACTATAGAGGGTAAATAAATAGAAAAGCATAGAAAAAATGTTTTCAAGCAAGTTGGCAAAATGTCTCTTCAGAATTGTAAGAGAATTTACTGACATCTCTTACCTATCATAGTATTTATTTGCATAATAATCATTCTTATTTTGCTGGGTCATAGGGCATCCTAATGTTGTTATCTATTTTGATAGGGACAGCTTGAGCTGCCTTGCAAGAAAGTTTCTTTTTTAGATCAAAGATAAAAACCTAAAAGCATCATGAATGTTTACACTTAGTAAAATACTTCTCCTTTTAACATAAAATGACCACCTTTAGGTTTTGATTTTTTTTAAAAAGTCACTTCTTACAGAATGAAGTAAAAATGCATACATCTGTTCTACATTTGATTTTAATTTACTTTTTTAGAAGAAATCATGCATCAACATAAATCTCTTAACAGCAGTAAACAATCAAACATGAAGACAGACTGCCAGACATCTCGTAATAGTGGGGGTGTATAAAATACACTTTCTTCAACATCTTACAATTTCTTCTGTTGTTTCTTATTTCAGTAGAGCTTGATATATCACTTCTGAAGCATGTCACGTTCTTCATTTAGGCAAGAGTTTTGTATCATGAAACGGTTTTGTCACAACCCTTCCTTTCTTCATTACAAATAATGTAGAAATCTGTCTTTTGTCCTTCACCTTCTATGAATCGAGATAACCCTCTGATTCCACTCCGACACTGGTGCTATGAGGAAGCTTCTGCAAGCCAAGAAGCTTTTGCAGCAATCTAGCATAATCTCCACACCCTCATCTTCTGCCATTTGCCTCATAGCGGATGGGAAAGGTGACTTCAGGAGAAGGGTTCATGGTGGGTCATTGGTATAAATGCTGCTCTTGAGAGAGAATGCAGTGCTCATCTGAATGGTCCGGTAATCTTGCTGAGCACATTGTGTGCTTTGTGCATAAAATGCTGCTAAGTCTCTTAAAGTGGGCAGGCCTCAGAATGGATGTTCAAATGGCAAAGTGGATGCTATCAAAATAAATGCTATCACCAGGGTTTTATAAGTTGTTTCATAGTTTCTGAGAATGTCTGTCCTTCTGTTTGCATGGCTAATAGTTTTTTTGAGAAAACGTATTACTGTACAGCAAAAAAGAGAAAGTATTTTCATGGGTTAATGAAATACTGGAAAACTGATATCTGAAGTGATCATAATAAACATAACAGCCTTCTGGACATTTAAGAAGTACTTTCATTTACTTAAATTTTTTGACTCTTACACAGCTAAAAATCACAGCGCTTAAGATGTAGGCATCCATTTCGAGCTCTTGCTTTAGATTTCCACTTGGAAAACAGTAACCAGAACTATACATGATTAAATTAAGCATATCTTACCAGTTGTTTGCTCTTCAGTGTTAACATCTCACTATTTGATGAAATTATTATTACTGTTCATTTTTCTGATGACTGAAAAAGTCCACTGGCGAGCAGGTAACAGTTTATAAATGAGTTACAGTAACATCTTTCATATATTTCATATCTTTCATTCTCTGTAATAGAAAATTATTTTGGAATAGGATCTGTGTTTTCTGCTTAAGCTAATTATTGATTTTTTTTCTGAGAACATCCTTTGAACCAATTTCATTGTTGTTTGGAAACAGTATTTAGCAAAATTATTTTTGACAGTGAAAAATTTCTTTCAGAAAACTGTTAAAGAGTTGGCAGCCTTGAGGAATTGGTTCCATGATCAGAATAGTAATGCTAAATTTTTGTTTGTAGTTTTTTCCTTGTAAATTAAAAACAGATAGTGACTGTGTTAGACTTCATAGTCACTGTGAAACTCCTTTAGAAATTTGAGTCTTTGTTCTTTGTGTTAGTACTTAGATTGTTGAACTCGAATTTATCTATGTATTTTTTATCTATATTTTATCTATATATTATCTATATTCATTTCTTACTCTTTTCCAGCCTCTAAAATCTTCACCTGTATTTGTGTAAGTTATTTATTTGATTGTAGCACAATTAAAGGTATATAAGCTAGTTTCTCTGAATTAAATAGAAGAAAAAAGAGTTTGTTATCATTCATACACATTTGGGTAGTAAGGAGGGGGAAACAGAAAATAGGAGAAGCACCTGCTGGTTCTAATATGTTGGTGTTGACTGTATTAAATCATAGCTATGATACTATTCCATAAGTCTCAGTAAGCGAAATAAT
Source organism: Athene cunicularia (assembly GCF_003259725.1). Classification (NCBI taxonomy): domain Eukaryota; kingdom Metazoa; phylum Chordata; class Aves; order Strigiformes; family Strigidae; genus Athene; species Athene cunicularia. The sequence goes on from NW_020799096.1 coordinate 3,382,114, forward strand.
TTGGTAAAACACTCATATTGCATTCAACTTGCCTCTTGTATAACTGGTGTCTTTACATAGTACTACATACTGTGAATCCCTGTATTAGTCTGAATTTATAATAAAACATTTTAACTGTTGTTCTTTTCCTTTCTTCCCAGAGTATTTTCTTTCTTGGACATAGTTACTTTGTGTCGATGTGCACAAGTTTCCAAGGTATGTATTTCTGCTGGGATTTTTTTTTGTTCTTTGGGATGGTATTCTCTTAATTACATGCAAATCATGGGCTTTTGGGCAATCTGCTTATGTTGAAAAAAAAAAATTCAATAGTTCTCTCAGTCTCTGTTTATTAAAACAAATAAGCAGTGGGTCCAGTTTTGCAGTCAGGTGCGGACTTAGTTGCTATGTACTGGACTTCTGTTTAAAAGCTATGGAAAAGATATCCAGTCGTGTATGCTCTGTATCTGGAGAAAGGATTAAGCCCAGTTTGGCATGATGGCATTTGCTTTTTATAAAGCATGTGCTGTATAACACTATTTCAGACACATTTTCTGCTTAAAATTCCATGTAGCTCAGTTAATGTGCACCATGTGTCTAAGTAGTACATCAATCACTTGCCAAGTACAAAAGGTGTTAAGTAGATGGACTACTAGTAGAGGAAAAAGACACATAGAAGATAATAGAGAAAGCATGCTAAGTAAGCTTTAACATTTAGCTCGTCTTGATTTTTTTCTTGAATTAAAATGAATAATACTCTGTTCCTACATCAGGTGTGCACAATAAAGTATCTTCTTACACAGCATGAATGAACTTTCTTATTTCATTCTTCCTTCCCTTAATGAAGATTGGGTTTTGTTGTTGAGGGTTGTTTTATTGCAGTTTGTTGGTTTTAATGTATATTTAAGTGTGTAATTACTTCATTCCTATGCCCACATCACTGTGGCCTGCAGCTTCAGTAAGTTTTGTGAGTCAGCTAACATCAGGTTTTGGTAGAACCTTCAGCTGAAGCCTAGAAAACAGTGGAAGAAAACCAAAGTCACTAAGTTGTATTTTTGTCTCAGAACTACCTGTCAGTTGGATGCGGTATTCTTTTTTTCCATTTTTCTGTGTATATTTGTGTTTCTCTGGCTCTTTTATTTTGTTATCCTTTGAACAACTATTGCTTCGACAGTGAAGGACAAATTCTCAAACACATACATGTAACTTCGCACGTGTAAAGGAAAGGCCCGATTCTAACAGCGGAAAGTCAGCAGTTTTCTGAAAGATTTCTGTTCCTCTCGGAATAGTAACTAGTGAGGTTGAGGAACTGTGGTTTTATTGGAAGGAATCTCATCTGCAGCTACTTTTCTCTACATAGATCTGGTAAAAGTAACTTAATAGACAAATTTACAAAAGCTTTTTAAAAATGCAGGGCTAAATATGGCTGTGTCCCTGTATGTACTTCACATTCAATTTCTTGCTCTTCTGCATTTTATGGGTGTAAGTGTAATCCATTTAGAGGATCTGAGATTCATTTCCACAAATTCCAGTTTTAACTAGTTGATATTTTAGGACTACTAATACCTACCATTATATATCTATATATATATAGATATATATAGAGATATATATACATATTTAATTTTTTTTTAAAATGCTACCTGAAATTGTGGATTTTGTTATATTTGAGTTCCTGAAATTAAAATGAAGGGGACAGGCAGTGGAGGTAATAAACTGTATTTGTTTTCTGTAGGCATGGAATGTTTTAGCTCTGGATGGAAGCAATTGGCAAAAGATAGACCTCTTTAACTTTCAAACGGATATAGAGGTTAGTGTCTTTTGGGGTTTTTTCATTCCTATGGTCATGTTTGAGAGTGTAGTCCATTTTGAGTATCCCATAGACTGTGCTTGTGTTCACTCATTTTAAAGGCTGAAGTTGAAGATGATAATACTGTGACGGAGCAAATGGAGAAGAACTCTGTATTTGCCTTCTTTTTACACTGGATGATATTTCAATTTCGGTTGCCAGCTACGTATCAGATAATTTGCATATATCATACACCTACAGGGCTCTAGAAATTCAAAGCTGCTCATTTCCAGAAAGGGAAGGTATAAATGGTGCCTCTGGAGAGAGTAAGATCCTCGGAATCACTTTCAGGATCCAGAGGATAATTTTGTGGCTGGTCCCGAGTCTCTCTGTGAGGGTGCCATCTAGTGCTGAAAGCTCTCTGAACGCTTGGCTATAGGACTTGGAGACTGAAACAATAAAATGCTGAACAACTTTTCTTACTGCTGGCTTGCCTAGATTTGATTTGGTGTGTATCTGATTACCGTTTTATGAACATTTGTTTTATAAGGTTTGAACCTTGTCTGAAATGCCGGTACATGTGGATTAAAGTCCTTTTCATCATATAATGAAAGGATTAGGCCAGTCTTCTCTTCCATAAGAAAAACACATCTGTGTTAATGCTATCACAGATGTGCATAACAAAATGAAATATAACATCTGAAAGTGAAGGCAAAAATCCACACGGAAACACAATTCCTTAATTGAATCTGAGCTGCTCTATTATTTGCTGTTTGATAATACAAAATAAATTTAGAATAAAATAATGAGTTTGCTTCTGGGTTTTATGTTTTAGCTTCTTAGTTTCATGAATAAAATCCAGATGGGTTTCATTTGGTATATTTTGCCAAATGTAGTTCAAACTGTTTCTAAGGCTTTACAGTAATATATAGGGTAAAATTTTTTTCACCACTTTTTTAAGATTTTATTGCCAACTCCTCTACTATACCGATGTTAAACATGAGGATCTTACAGAGGTAGGAGAAAGATTTTGGCATCTGCCTCTGTCGAAATGTTTCTAAGAAGACTTGGGGCTTTAATTTCATCTTCTCAGTTGCCTTTAAAAAAGGTTGTGTTACTCATTTGCTAGGAATTAATAAAGAAAACTCCACAGGTCTGTGGTCCCTCTATTGGTAGGCCTTTTTTGTGTCTGAAACCTTTGTGCTATTTTGAAACAGAGTATTAGATTTTTATGTTTTCACCATGTTTTATGTTGTACCTAGTGGTGTTGCCCTTTGAGATGCTGTGTTTGTAGCATGGGGTTCAGGAGAAGGAATGAAATTACCATTCTCTTTTGCTATAAGAAGCTATTGTGGCTTGGAGCAATTCAGTTACTTTGGTATATTATATATCAGTACGGTTATAATATAAAGCCTTAGATGTATTCATAAGAGTATGTTAAACCAGCAATTAATACATAAAATAATTTTGAACAAGATACACTTTCACATCCAGTGTCTAAGAACTCTTGTTTTTTTCTTCAGCTGTTTTAGTAACATTTTTTTTTGCCTATAGATTCAGGACAGGTAAAAGCTGCTAATTGTATTTGGCATCTTTTTGCTCAGTCGGACTTAGTGTTTGGTGATGTTTCACATAGCATTAATTGATATGAGAGTATCAACTAATGAAAAATCAAGTTTTGTGGAATTTTCTGTATTTAAGACCTCATGTGGTAAAGAATAAAGTGAGGAGAAAAGACTATAAACAGGAAATGTTTCTTTTCTGTCACAAAAGCTCTGTGAAGATCTTGAAGTTAAATGTGCCTAGGATTTCTTGGTGTGTGGAACCAAATATAAGGAGCGGTAATTTGAAGAACTAGGTTTTTTGAGTGACATTGAATTATTGAAACAGCTAAACACATTTGAATCACTTTGTGGGGTTTGTTACATGCTTAAAGAAATAAATGGCTTTGGGAAAACTTACTATTTCTATTTTCTTTGAATAGTGAATTAGAGTTTGGCTTTTCAATATAGATTGAACTTGTGCTATATGTTATTCATTGAAAACTTTATCCTTACAGTAAAGGTATTTGGCCTCTGCTGAGAAATAATTCTGACTAATCAGAAAGCTTTAAAAAATACATAATTTGTTTGTATAATGATTTTCAGTTTGTTTTGGTATAAATTCTTCTGAGCGATAAGATAAACAATGTTACTTATGGACTAAGAAACAAGCTCTGATAAGAAAATATTTTCACATAATGCAATCCAGGACTTTGGTTTTAGAGGTGAACAACAAAATGTAAGCAACATTTTACTGTTTCAGTAGAATTGTTACCATCCTTCATAGAGAGGAAAACAAAAAAAAACCCACTGACCTGTTATTTTATAATTTTCCCTTCTTTAAGAAAAAAGAGAGAGTAGAAAATAAAAGGTGTTGTTAGGTGTTAGTCCTGTTTCTTAAATGATCAATGTTGATTTCTTTACCTTCCCTCCCTAAAATTAGACACAGTGGGATGGCTAGTCAGTTTTTTCAGGGGTCACCTGCTTTTTGCTATTTTAGCTTGTTTTCCCTACCAAAAAAAACCCAACCCCAAAAATCTATTTTTATTGTAGTTTAAATAGCATTTTTGCATAATGCTACTTTCAGATTGAATATTAGAAGTACTGTGCAATTCTGCTTACTCCTAATGTGTAGCAGAATGCAATTTGTACTGTGTAAATTAAAAGCATTTTGTAGCAAATGAGGGGTCAAGTAGGAAGTTTTGTTTGTAAACTGTGCTTCAGCTTGTGACAAATAACGAGGCATAAAGTCTGTAAGCTTCACAGTGCGAGAAGTTCTTTGGCATTCCCAAGTGTTGTGCTCAGACACCCAAAAAAAAAATAATATATATATATATATATATATATATATATAATTATTTATTTATTTATTTTATATATATATATATTATATATTTTATATATTTATATATATATATATATATGACACTGAAGACTAGCAGGTGGGCTCCAGCAAATCTTCTGGAGGCAGCTGAAGTGACTGGTCCCACCAAGGTGTTGAGCTCCTTTCAGTTGCAGAGGTAACCATCCCTAAAGCAGGAACTGCAAAGCAGGACTTAGCAGAGGCTGTAGTTCAGTGACGTGCTAGCCTAAGCATGTCTTTGTGGGTGATTTAAACTTACATGCTGTAGTAGTAACTGTGATCCTTGAGAAACGGGCATGCCCCCCATTCCACCTTTGGGGCAGATTTTCAGGTTCCCTACACATCTGACAAAACTTTAAGATTGCTTTAGCATTCTTAATGGGTAGGTTGTGCTGAGATAAAAAATTGAGCCATGTGTGATACTGAATAAAAAGGAAGAGACAACTAAAAGATTGAATTGAACAGCACTTCAATGTGAGTGAAGATTCTCAACAGGTAACTTTTTTCTTAAAGTAGCAAAAGAAATTAGAAGAGGTGTAGTTCTGGTGGGGTGTAGCTGGGACTGGTCTTCCCTTCCAGCATTTTTAATTTGCTCAGAATGATATGTGAGAATAAAACTCAACAAAATCTTCCTTTTATTTGGTTTAAGGGTCGTGTTGTGGAAAATATATCGAAAAGGTGTGGTGGGTTCCTGAGACAACTTAGTCTGAGAGGATGTCTTGGTGTTGGAGACTCCTCTTTAAAGTAAGTAAAGTCCTAGATTGAGACATCACTTATTTCCTAATGTCCGGACCAAAAGCAATTACTGTTACATTTGTTTGGATTTCTAAGTACTGGCTAATGACCAGAATGGGATACTTAAGTACTAAGTACCCTAATAATGGCTAAATGAGATGTCAGTTTGAGATGAAAGTATAGTTACTGTTATTTTCTGGAAATGAACTAAGAAATGAGAACTGTGCTTTTCAGAAATGTGTCTTTTTCCTTCATTAGTATTATGTTGTTATCTCTCCATTTTAAAGCAGTTAAAATGTTTTCAGACCTATACTCTGGAGCCCTACAATATTAATTTCATCAAGATGAGTGGTCAGTCAGTTTACAGTTTATTTTCTAGTCTGGACAAGAGGTGACCCTAGCAACAGGAGAAAGAGCAAAGAATGATGAGTGCCTACAAAGTTGGGAAAGGCCTGGGATGCTCTTCCTGCTCTAATATAAGAACAGGCAGGCAACAGGAACATGTCAGAAGTCTCTAAATAGAGACAATGCCCCTTCTTTATGCAGGATATAAATTGAACTTTGCAGTTCCCAAAAGATCGTTTGAATCCATGTAAGCTTTTTCTATATGCAGACTATTTAGCCATATTCCTCTGTGAGTATTTAAACCCAAAGATCCTGCCTCGAGCTGAAGAGTCCTTAAGCCACAAGTACTTTAGGGCTCAAAGAATATTTGGAGGAAGTGTTGGGGTATGGCTTTTTGCAGTTACGCTTTCCTCTCCTATCACAGGAGACTGGGCTTGGATGGTGTTCAGTCTCGTGTAACGTGGCCATTCTTAGGTGGAAAATATAAGGACAAAGGTTTTGTTAAGCAGTGGGCATTGTTAGTGTCTTGTGACCTTTAGCTCCGTCTAGAATTTATAAGTAAGTCTAATTCACTGATTTTTGTCTTTAGAGTAAGTTCATACAGCAACTAGTTAAGCAATAGATTGCTTTAGTAACCCAGATGGGCATTGTAGCTTCAGACCCAGAGATTTCCACAGCTTTCTGTGCCTCTAGGCCATCTCCCTAACTGCTCCGTGGTGTCTCTCCATCTTCAGGCAGTCTTGCCTCCTCAGGGGAAAGTGCATATTATTACCATCTCCCAGATTACTGGCAACTGCTGTCCAAAAAGAGGTAGCCCCAACCAGAGGTAACTTTTTGCAGTGCTCCTCCAAGTTCCCAGAGCATTCACCAAGAGGTCCCTGTGTCCTCAGTAGGGGAGGGCAGGCTCCGAGAGAGGTAGCAACTACCATGGGGAGGATGTAGCAGAGAAGGTTGTGGGAAGGGTGTAGGAAGAAAGAGTCAGGATAGTAGGTAAGAGTTTTCCCCCCAGTAACTCCATTTTCACATTTGGTTTAGGCTCCCAGCTGTCCTTTTCAGGACTCTAAGGCTAGGGGACTGCAGAGAGCACTGTGAATAGGACTGAAAATTGTAGGTGGGTTCAGGTATTAGTGGCATTTGAGAAGAGGGGGAGGGCTGGAGATGGGATATTTTTCCCTAGTGATATATTTGGTAAAAAGGTACTTAGAATAAGCATACAGCAGATCAGTGCATAGCATGTGTACATTGTAGGGATGACACAGCTAGTTGTGCTAGCAGGTTTAGCTGAGACCAGCTACCAGACTGTTACCAGTATTCCCATGTGCATCCGTAACAACTTACTGGTGCAGATGGTGCTGTCTAAGGCACTTTAGGAAAGAAGATGCTCACCTCTGAAATAGAAGCAAGTTATGCTGAAATTAACAAATAATAAATGCATGAGCTTTAAGACTTCCAAAAGGTTAGCATGAGAAAGGTGGCATTAGTTTTCAGATACTTGTTCTGAAAGCAACTTTTCCTATCAGGCTCTTTGTGTTGAATTGTTTTCAGATCCGTTAGTTTTGTGGGTGATCTTAATTTCTCTATTTATCCTTATTCTACATCAAATTTTGTTTAAAAATAGCCGGTTATCGAAGTGGGTGTTGGCTATGCAAGTACTGAATGTTTGTGGCAGCTCTCTCAGGACATGCCCCATACTTGAATCTCAGAGGCAAAGTTTGCTGTTCCTCCAGAGTGGAGAGTCTTTCCAAGTGATTTGAAGAGTGTCCCGATTGTAAATCTCCCTCCAGTACATGAATTTTGAAATAGCTGTTATGAGAATTCAAGTGGAAACTCTCACCAGTATAACCGCTTTCTGGGTTTTTTTCCATTGTTTTCAATCCACACTGGAGAGCCAGGAAGTTGTTACCGGCTGAGTGTGTAGTCGGATCCATTAACCACGGCAAGCCTCCAGACAAAACTGTTTTTGTGTGTTTCCTCCACCCCTGCCAATAAAATCCATGCAGTTGGAGGAAACATGGGCATAAAAACAGTGTTCTGAAATGCAACACAGCTGTAAATATTACTCTGCAGAGATGAAAAGAAAGTTTATGTAGTTCTTCTGGGTAATTAGTATAATGATACATACAGGCTTTTAGCAGTATAATAGCTCCAATCATCCTTAGAGTTCATACCCAGTAGTGCACACAGATCCATTTTAATTTTTAAAATAATAAATATATAATTTGCGGTCCACAGGGCTTTCCATTGGTAGTCCAATAGGCTTAGGTCCCGCTTCTGTATTGTGCAAGGTACATTCCTTTTCATTTAATGTGGGTGCAAGCCCCTTAAGACCTACAAAAGGCTTCAGTAATGACATGTGCAAAAACTTTCCCCAGCAGCTTAATATTGAATTGATGCGATATTTAAACCTTTCTGTTTATGCTGTTAATGTTTTATTTAAGGCACCTAAAGCAAGTCAGTTCTGGGTTATATATGCATGACAAATAAACTCCTTGCTCAAGTGGTATTTGAGAGAGAAACATTTGGTTTCAGGAGTAACCCAAGACAGAAACTTGCACTAGCTAAAGAAAGAAGCAACCACTGAGACAGATGTATTTGAGGGGTGCTTTGTGCTTCAAGCTCGATGGCTTGAAGATCAAGCTTTCTGAGTGAGGTGGAAGGAGGTAGGGGACAGAGCGCACTCTAGTGACTGTATTACAGTTTGTGACATTGTATTAATTCTCCAGCTTTTTGTTGCTGTTTTAGGACCTTTGCACAGAACTGTAGAAACATTGAACACTTAAATCTAAATGGGTGCACAAAAATCACTGACAGGTAAGTCAAAGGGGTTTTTTGTTTGATGGGAAAATTTGGAAGAAGAAGTAGCTGAAGGTATTTTTAGTGTGTCTGCTGTTTTGCAGCACGTGTTACAGTCTTAGCAGATTCTGTTCCAAGCTGAAACATCTGGATCTGACATCTTGCGTAGCCATCACAAACAGCTCTTTGAAAGGCTTAAGGTAAGAAGATTCGGTGTTTTGTGTGAAAGAAAAGCTTTTAACTAGCTGTTCAACATTTAATAAAGTTAAAAGAAGTCAGTGCTGAACCTTAATACTAGTACCAGCACTGGCTGTATCCTGTATCCAGGACTTCTTGGGTGTAGAGCATCATGTTTGTGTGTGGTCTTGTCTCATGACTTTTCTGTGGAGGCCTGGCACAGTCCACTGGCTATCATTAATTTCTAACAGTGTGTTTAATTTGGGTTTCCCACTGTTATGACTATTTGAAGGCTGGATTTAACTTTATGTATTTTTTTAATTCTCCCAGTGAGGGTTGCAGAAATCTGGAACATTTGAATCTTTCCTGGTGTGATCAGATTACGAAGGATGGTATTGAAGCACTGGTGAAAGGGTGTAGTGGACTAAAAGCTCTATTTCTTAGAGGTTGCACACAGGTACATAACTGCTTGGGTGATCCTTTAGGAATAAAATTTTATTTTGGGTTTTTGAAATCTCCATGAATTAAATAATACCCTTTTTGTTATAGTCTTTTGTTCGATATTACAAGATGTGTACATTTTTTGGGCTGCTTTGCTGTGCTTTTAATTTCTTGTTTCTTTTCCTGTGTCTGATTTAATTGCCAAATACAGTTAGAAGATGAAGCATTGAAACACATTCAAAATCACTGTCATGAACTTGTAATCCTGAATTTGCAATCCTGTACAGTAAGTATTTGAAGCTTCAAAAAATCTCTAAGAATCATAAACCATTTTTGAATGCTAATGAATTGAACTGCTACACACATAAATAATTCAAGTAGTATCTCTCTGCAGTTTACAGAATTTTGTGTGGAACAGAGGTCTTAAATGAGATGGCTGTTTCTACAGCTGAGTGTGGATTTGGAGTGTTGTTTGTTGTTTGGGTTTTTTTCCCCCTCATTACATCTTTTAACTGTAGCAAGCTCTATAGAGTAAGAATTAACTGCATTCATTCAAATCTCATGAACTGTGTATGCACTAAACCATGCAGTTTTACAGATGTAGTTCTTGTTCTCCCATTCATTAATATCAAACATTTTGGTCTGTTAATAATTTCAAGTTTTCTAATTGAGCAAAAGCCATATTCTGGACTACATAATTGAGAGTAAAATGTAATGGCATCATAACTGAAGATGACTCAGAACCATCTAGGTAGCAGGAGATGGGCATGCTTTTTCAGTAGTAATGGAAGAACACATTAATTTGTAATGAAATGGCTGGGAATCGTTCATGTACTTTTAATTCTACTTATTAAATTTGCTGTGTTTTTATATTTGCTGTTTTTTTGTTGTTTCTCAAGTGACTTTTTAGGAATGAAAAGATCTCCTTTTAGATTTTAGATGTATTTAAGTCATTCTTTGTCTGTAAATAAGCCTTAGAAAACACTGAAATAAATTAGAATTTCAGTGTTTCATTCATGCAAATTTGAATGATGAAGTTAGATTACTTTCTGCTTTTGGAAAGTTTTCTACAGTTTTACTCCTAGAAGGTGTCATAAAATCTGCTTGGGCTAAAACTTTCAAATCTGTTTTACACATTCTTGAATGATTGTGGCATGGGACCTTTTTTTATTAAGATTGGATGACAATTTTTGGACCTAATAGATTTCTTTAAAGTGTTGAACATTTTTGAGTGTTAGGGATTATTAAAAATTGCAGAAACTAAGAACAATATGAATACAAAGTTTGAGCTTCCATGAGCCAGATGTTTAGTGAAAGAGAGAGAATTTTCAGATTTTTTCAATCTGAATTTAGCTGTCCACTGAAGTTGGGTACCTAAAGGTAACAGGAATGAAAGGCAGTTCCTTCTTTTGGTCAGAACTACACTTAAAGCCAGTACATAATTTCCTCCCCTTTCAGTCATCCTTTTGCTGTCCTCCTTTTCCAAAGTTCTTTTTCTGCTGTGTTTTACCTGAGACTAATGAGATATGTCAAGGCCAGCCTTTTCTGATTGTTTTTGTGGAAGGCCATCAAGAGGTCTAATGATAATCAGTTAGGATCTCTCCGGCTTAAAAGGGGCATTGGCATAGAAGTATATCAGAGTTTTTCCTTGGCCAGTATGTTTGTTGTCGTGTAGGTATTAAGTACAAACAAAAAACCCCTCATGAGTATTTTTCCCTTTGAATTGTTTTAGTTGATAGTCTCTATGTGCTACCTAGTTTCCGTAGGTGTTAAAGCTTTATTCACTGGAGATGTGTCCTGCTTGCTACAGCTTAGAAGCATGCTTCCAGAAGAGCCAGGCTCTTTGACCAAAGGGTTAGCAGTGATTTTTACACAGCAGGTCATCTTATGCTTTATATGATCCACACTTTAATTCTAGTGGTTCTTTTTTATGGACCTTGTAAAATGCCAGGCCAGCTCCAGCAGCTATGGAAACTGCATATCTGAAAGGTACCACCTTTGAAGAAAGGTTTTAGAAACTGGGGACTTGCAGGCATTTTTTTAGTGTTTTTCTTCCTGGAGAGGGATGTAGGCATTGAAATCACAAGCAATTTCAGAATGGAAAAATTTCATATATAACTTTGAGGGTTTTGTCCATCTCCAATAGCAGCATAAAATTTACACAGTTCTTACTTCTGAAATAGTTCCTTTTCCCAATAATAGTGTCATAAGTATCTCTCAAAGGAAACAAAACAGTTTCAGAAAATAATGTGTCTTTGGAGAGTCAACTCCAGAAATACCTGGCTGATGGACTTCTAATTAAAAAAAAAAAAAAAAGCTTCTTATCTGTAGATGATGCAAATCCTTTTGGATTCACAAAATTAATACAACACTTCTAGTTTTCTGTCTAGAATAGTTTTTATTTGACAGAACAAATGCAAATACAAAGTTGTGATATTAAAAGGTGCTGGACTGGGACTGGGGCTGTAAGGTGATCTCCCTTTGTGCTGAGCTACTGCTATCTCTCATCCTGTTTTCATCTATGCAAGGTAATGTTTGTGGTAAATAGCCTCAGAAATACACTATAGTAGTATTAGTGTACCTCGATGAGTGGCTTATAAAAGAAGTATGTATTTTCAGTTTAAAATACAGCAGAGGTCTTTGTTATTAGTTGAAGAATAATCTTAGGTCAGGAAATAAAATAACCTGGTTCTCTTCCACCATGAAGGATTAGTTATTAGGAGAAAAATTAAATTCTTGGAGTTAGGAGTGAAAGGAGGAGAGAATACTTTTTCCAGAATAGAAGAACTGTAAACAAAATAGTATTTGTACACAGACCCGATAACCTAGTTCCTGTTGCTGTTTTGTGTGCTGTTGCATTGGGGCTATTTCTTATATTTCCTGTTTCAGAGAGAAAACTTTTCATATTCCAAACTTTTTTCAGAATTTCTAGTACAAAACAATTTTGAGAAATGAAAACCCCTCTTTTGAGTTTAATCTTTCAGCTAAAGACAACTGCATAGGGTAAGGCTTTTACATTTGTCTTCTCTAAAGAACAGATTATATGTAATTGTTTACCTGTAACTCTTGCTTTGAAAATTATCTGAAGGTGAGGGATTTTTACCCTTGGGTCTTTCTGCTCCAGTTCAAAATAGGTAGTTAGCTCTTCTACTGTCGAACTTTTAAGCTCTCTTTTGCACTGTTCCTGAGCTTACAGTGTCACTGAAACAAAAGACCTGCACTCTGCAAACATATAAGAAGCAAGCTATTTCACACAATGACGACTACAATTTAAAAAAAAAAAAAAGTGAAAATTAGAAAGCAAAAGCAAAGTGAAAGAGGAAGACAACAAACAACTCTCCCATTGTGCTTCATACTGCCTTTGAGCACTACTTGAAATCTGTGGAAAAACACAAATATAAGTAGGAATTGTGTGTGTTGTTTGTCTTCAGTGTTATCAATGAAGATGGTTTTACCATGGTATTTTTTGGTTGAAAATGCCATGGTTATGTACAACGTAACTCTGGCAGTTCAGTAATATGACTTGATTTTTGTTCTTAGCTGATTAACTGATAACGGATTAACTTCAACTTTCTTCTGTGTTGCAGCAAATTTCAGATGAAGGCATTGTAAAAATCTGTAGAGGATGCCATAGACTTCAGTCACTCTGTGTTTCAGGCTGTAGCAACCTTACAGATGCTTCTCTCACAGCACTTGGTCTAAACTGTCCAAGGCTGAAGTGAGTATGTCATGAGCATGTTGTGAGTATATCATGTTGTTACTGGCCTGATCTAGGAAATTAACTTCTGGAGGTAATCAGCTGATACCCACAGGTTTGTGTTGTCTGCATTACCTTTGCAATCAAAACATTAGAATTGCCAGCTGAATATAAACTTGAGGGCTGATCCTCTGTAGCTATCGGGTGAATGTTGTCTACTGTATATTAGCAAAATAAGAACTAATACATGACAAATAAACCATGTTGAACCTAGCAGTTCAATTCTGTGCTTCTAGCTAAATATTTTAGGTACTAATTACAAGCCAGAAGAAAAGAAGATATAAAGCCCATTAATTTTTTGAAAGGTAAAAATATCTGTAGTTGTGTTGTCTTGTGATGTTTGTACTCTGATGTGATTTTATGCAGTTGTCTTTAAAAAAACCCAGCTAAATCATACCTGAGTACTATATTTACAGATTTTACTATAAATATGTTTTTAATATGCTCTGCAGTACATCCTGGCATTTTTAAACTCTGGTATAGAGTGTGTTCATGTCTCTGCAGGCACTGGGGAGTGATATTTATGGGATATGTTTTGAGTAATAGGGGCTTATCAGTTAAAAATAATATAAACTTTTACATTGGTGTAATTTTTGCTAACACGTATGTTATGGTGGTGTTCTCGGGCGTGGGGACAACTTCAGCTTTAACAATGAAGCTCAGTCCTGCAGCAGCTCTCTGGTTGCGGAGACATGTAATGCTTCTTGTAAGGTCTAATTTTAATGTAAATTAAATCAAAACAAAAGATTTTTGGATAACACCAAATAGCCATTTATGAAAGGAACGTGCATCAGTTGCAACTTGTTATACTTCAATCACAGATAAATGGAGGAAAGTTTAGGTCGTAAAAATTAGGGGAAACTATATTCCCATGCCAGTGTGCAGTATGCTGGCACACAGTGTTCCTTTAGGTGATTGAGTAAAAAAGGGCTTTTGTTACTGTAGAAAACCTGTCCTTAAGACAGTTCCAGAGTGACAAGTCCCTTCATGTAACTGCTCCTACTTACAAGAGCTTATGTGTGCCAGTTGTTAGGGGCTTAGGAGTCTTCTGACACACTTAACTGAGTTCCTTAGAAAGCTGTGTTGTTATTACTAGTTTTCTTCCACCATTTCTCGTGTTCTCTCAATTCACAGCTCAGACTGAAAATAAAAGGAGACCTAAAGTGCTACTAGTTGTGCAGTTCTTTCCAAGGGCAGTACGACTGTAGCAGGAATTGTTTTGACGTTGGTAGATAAACTGTTAGCCTCTGTCTGCCACGAGGGGGAAGGCGTCTGCCGCTCTTCTGTAATGAGGAACATCATAAGGAAAACAAATCACCTTTTGCAGTGATTACTGCAGAAGGACAGATGACACAGCTGGTTAAATCTAGACTTTTGGGATCATGTATGGAAAGTACTTGATGAAAATTAGTTGGAAATCAAAGGGAAATATAATTCCACACTTGGTCATACCTTCTGAATATTTCAGTGGTGAAATATCAAAGAAAACTCTCCTGTCTCTGTTGGCGGTGCTGGACCTGTTAGGAAGCTTTTGAGTATTTTGTGTGCTGTGCTACTCAGTTCATTTCAAGGCGTTGCATGCCGTACTCTGCTGCTTTCCACGACAGCGCTGTGTTCTGCAGCTGTTACCACTCACAAATGACATCTCCTTGAAACAAAATCCCAAGCTTGACCAGCTTCCTTCAGCTGTTCCCCCCCCACCCCTACATCAAGATCTAGCTGTCTCCTTTTTTATATCTGCTCATTTAAGTGCTTGATACCTTCTCTGTTTTTTTTTCTTTTTTAGTGCTTTTTAGTGTTAAAATACTGGTGTTTTGGTGAGGCTTTTGGAGAAAAGCACCTGTGAACCATGAATGTCTTTGTCTAGGTGGGGCTGTGACAATTGGGATCATATTGCCTTTAACCCCACTAGTGTTCTCTCCCACCTGCTGCTAACTCACCAAGAGTTGCGGGGGGGGAGCTGTGTGCAGAGGTGTGCCCAAAGGACATCTGTTGGCAATGAGAGGTCTGTCTCAGAGAACATTGCTTTACAAGAGTGGGGAATCTGCTCTGGGGTATCATTTTGCCTCATCAGCTCCTACACTAGGTACACATGAATCACTGGAGGGCAAATAAATGTCAGCTGTATCAGGAAGAAAGAGCAGCCCTCTGTAATTAAGTACAATCACTAAACCAAAGCAAAAATTAGCACTTTGCTCATTTTCATGCTGACCAGTGTCTTACCACCTGTTTCTTGTACTGGGACCTGATTGATGTATATATAACTCTCCTGTTCTGCTGCTCTGACTGACTGCACTCCCAATTTCAGAGAAGATAGAGCTGCTAGTTTCTTACCCTTCTGTTTCCATATTCTTCTTTTCAATCAGTTGGGCAGTAAGTAGCATCATTACTATTTTGCACACTGCAGGTGTAATTTATTTCCCCCTTTAAGTCAGAAATGTAAGGGGGTTGGGGGATCCAATGGTTGTAAGTGCAGGTAGGGTTGAAGGTGAGTAATTGATGAAAGGATTGAGAAGGATAATAAATGTGACCTGAATCATGGGGTTTTGTGGTGGTGATGATAGGATTTTCCCTTCCTGCTTGATATTGTATGTAATTTTCAGAGTAGCTGAGACTATTTTAAGATAGGTTGCTAACTGCCCTTGATGGAAAGGCACAAAGTTCCCAAATGTGAGCCTGGAAAGAAAAGGCGAGGTGTTACAGCCATCCATTTGGGAAGTGGTACCTGTCTTGTACCTCTCTGTTGGCCATTCTTGAGTTTCCATCGTACTTCTGAACCTTGTTGAAGACTTAACACGCTGGAAATTATTTCCAAGGGTGTATCCTGTGGGGCTGCTTACCTCTAAACTCAGGTGTGATCTTGCTTTTGGCTTGGAAGAGACTGATCCAGCAAAGTCACAGTCAGAGCCCCAGATCCTGTGCTCTGGTGGGGTTGTATTTTTCTCGTGCACGCAGCATGGCATTTCCCTTCACATTTCTCTATAGAAATCTTTCTAATGACCTCCTAAACCAATGGAAGGGCCTAAATGCCTCCAAGTGTTACATTAGCAAGAGGCTC
The DNA here is from genome assembly GCF_003259725.1 of Athene cunicularia. Lineage (NCBI taxonomy): Eukaryota > Metazoa > Chordata > Aves > Strigiformes > Strigidae > Athene > Athene cunicularia. The sequence continues at coordinate 3,398,089 of NW_020799096.1, forward strand.
CTTTGTCCATCTTTTCCTGCCTCCTCCCCACCGACCCCAGTACAGAGGTAGTTTTTGCTGTGGTGAGTGGGCAGGTTGCACTTAGGTTGTGCCACTCATTAGGCGGTGCTGTGGTTTCTCCTTACTCATCTTGATACTTATTCCACGTGCAAAGTAAAAAGCGTTCATTAAAAAGAAGAAGAAAACAAAGATGACAGAACATTAAAGGGATGGAGGCCTGTTCTGTGTACTAGTGGTGCTGTTTGGGGCAGTTAACCTTTTTTTTTTTTTTTGTCAGTACTGCTTCCCAGTGCCTCTGGAAAGAGTGTTAGGTTTATCTTTCCAAAGCACTGTGTTATTTTCTTTAAGGTTGTGTTGGTGTAGTTTATTGTTTTTACTGTGGGCTTGGAGAATTTAAGCTCTTTGCATTCTGGTAACTTGCTTCACTGTGCTTTGTGCACAGCCTCTGACTGAATTTCTAGTAAGCAGTTTCTCAGTTTTGTGGCTTCCCAACATCCTGTGTTTAGATAACAGGTTTTCATCTGCATTTTCCTTAAGTCAGGGTTTATTCTCCCATATCTTTCCTCAAATAACACATGAGAAAACTTGAACATTATGCTGTCTTACTGAAACAGGAGGTCAAAATGCCTGTAATTATGTATAATTTTTTTCCACTAAATGCTGAGAAGATTTGAGGATTGAACTTAATCTGCTCTATGACTATTAGAGTCTTCTGATAAGCCGCATCAAAGGTCTGCCTAGTGCTTTTTAATTGCAAATTACTGTGAAAAATAAGCATATGTATAAGTTTGCTGTTGAGAGTTTTAAGTTGCAGAAGACAGATTTGTATCTCAGATGCATTTGCTTTTCTCTATATTAATGTTTTCTTTAACATTTAAAACTTTTCTAGGATTTTGGAAGCCGCAAGATGTTCACATCTTACAGATGCTGGTTTTACCCTTTTAGCACGGGTAAGGGTCATTTCAGAAGGTCAGGCCTCGCCTTGTTTTCACTGCTGCTGGGCAGCTGTGAATTGATGTAGTCTTGCTGGGAAGAAATACGAGAAGAAGAAAAATAAAGTAGGAAGAACCCAGTGGAGGAGGGGACTGAAAAAATGATTTTTTTATTTCTGGATTATATGTAGAGCTGCAGCTTGATCTATTTTGCCATATATCATTGCATTTTTCACTTTTTTCCCCTCTCTCTTTTTTTTTTTTTTTTTTTAGTATCTTTCAACAAAATTTAGTACGCTTAACATAATTATAAACTTGTCTTAGGTATTCTAGCCAAATTTCCCCTATTAAGATGATGCGTACTCTTGTGATATTTACACCCCCAAAATCACCATATAACGTATTATTCTGAGCATACCTTTAAATTACAAAAATACTTACATTATATATTATAAACTATAGGCACTTGTGGCCCAATTCATGCTGTAAATTTATAAAGTAATTGTATTGATGGTATCAAATGCTTCAGGTAAGACTTGTATGCTTGCTGGTTTAGGAAATCTGAAAACAAAAATAACGCTCTGTAAATGGGGTTCATTTATGCTGCTGGTACGTGGTAACGTGAATGAAAGTGTTTTTTTTTTCTAGCCACAGTGGTTAAACAGTGGTTTTCTAAACATTCAGCACTACAGCCTTGGGCTTTTGGTAGTCACCTCAAGCCTGCTTTTAGGAGCTGCAAGTTAAACCGTTTCTTTCTATGCTCATAAAAAATGGGTTGGGGTTTGGGCTGAGCCGTGGCACCATGTGGTCTGCTGCAAGGTCACAAGGTTACAGAATTTTCTTGAAATTAGTCATGATCAGATATTGAAAGCACTTTGAAAAGCTTGCTAGGGATATCTCAGAATATTGAAGAAATTGCTTGTATAAATGTGAAGTGCAGCTTTTTCCAAGCTGGACCCTATTTTAATATTTTCAGCATTCATTAGCAAAGCAAATGGTTTTTAAGGCTTCTTTCTCATGGGTGATGGTGAAGAGAGATGTTCCGTGGGCTTAAGTGTGTTTCGGTTAGTCTGGTGCGGGTCTGTACGCAGAAGTTGGATTCATCTGTTTGCTGGTTAGGAAGCCTTAGTGCACAGGCTCTAGGTGCCATAGGTTTGATTTGAAGTTGACCCCAAAAGGGGAAAGGGAAGCAGGGGAGAGGGAGTGCTGATACATATTGTTCAAACCTTACAGGGCAAGGAGACATTTCACTTACTAAGAGAAAGGCTGAAGTGTCGAGGTTTGAGAGGGAGGTGGTCTATTGTTTGTGGATTTTTAAATATTTTTTTACCAATTTTTGTATTTTGATGGTGGTCAAATACTTGAAGGGATTTAGCTCACATTTTCCTCTTGGAAGCTGTGCTATCCCAAATCACCAGCCCTGTGTGCGATTTTATGTCTGTGTGTTGTTTTATTTCATCTTTTGTTTATCTATTTGTTTTTTGTTTATTTTAGAATTGCCATGAGCTGGAGAAGATGGACTTAGAAGAGTGTGTTTTGGTGAGATTTAATATGAAAAGGAATATTGAACATTCAGTGTAAGAATTAGGACTTTCAATTAGATGTGCTTTCTTTTTTGTTAATAATATATAATAATAATGCTGTGTTTCGATAATAATTAAAAATAATTATTGGAAAATTCTATGCAGGGGAAAAACTTGAGGAGTTACCAGGTGATTGGGTATTTTCCAGAAATAACAGAACCTTCCTCTGGTAGAGAAAAGTTACCTTATTTGAGGGTTGACTCTCCTGCTGTCTGTTGCTTATGGTTGGTTTCTTTTATTTCTAGATAACTGACAGCACATTGATACAACTTTCTATACACTGTCCTAAGCTACAAGCATTGGTAAGTTTAACTCTTTGTGAACTTTAATACATCCCCCCAAACCACACACATACACAACTCCTGCAATACAAAACCAGGCCATTCACTCTGTATCTAGAAAAAGTTCCTGTTCCTGACATAGCAAAATGCTGTGCAAAATACATGCAAGTTTCATAAGTGTTCTAAAAGAAGCAGATTACTCCTAAAATATTTACGTGCATTGTGTGATTAAAAAAAAATATTACCAAATCAGTGAGGAATAACCAGAAAGCCTATGGGTTTTTATGGTTAACAAAACATTTTATGATTAACATTTAACATTTTATGGTTAACATCCTTCATATTTGATTACTTAGTTCAACTTACAGTACTTGGATCCTTTAGAGATACTCTTTAAGTGTTCACTAATGTTTTTCTTAGGGAGTATGACACTTGACATCAAATATTGAGTAAACAAAACCACCCGGTGAAGATAAATGTAATCACTCTGTAATCAAATCAGTTTTGCATGCAAGCAGTTTTTCTCAAGGACTACATTTACATATTAAATTATGGAAGGTTTTTTTGACCTAGACTTTTGAATGTAATTGAAGAGGATTGAGATGGGGTACACCAATTACTGTATTTCAGAGAACTGTGTTCTAGGGAGCGGTTGCTCAGATCTTTCAGAACATCAAAACCAATTTTGGGTGTCATATATTTGGCTGCTCTTCTGTCAAGGTACTCCAAAATTACTAGACTGTCCTTACAATAGCGGCTCCTGTGTGTAGGGCCAATTGTTCCCTAAGTGTATATTTGTTACATGCTACTTCAAATGTACCTGAGAGAACATGTATCCTTATAAGCTGTTCCTAGACAGGATTAAAGGGGGGTTTGCTGCTTCGTTAATTAAATTGTGTTATGATTAGTTAGTGTTACTCACTCAGTGTTACTAAGGTAGCACTGTGAGGAGAGATAGCTTTTAAAAAGGAGCTTGTTCACTACTTCTTACCGTTGTTGGTTTTTATTTTTCCTTTTTAGTTGTTCAGCCTCATTTCTGTACCATAATTCTTAATGTGAAACCAGAGTTGTCAGGAGATATGGAGCCATATATATGGGACACTTTCTCTTCTTATGCAGCAGATAATTTTTGTATTGTAATCCCAGTTGGAACCAGTACTCACAAGAGACCTTTTGTACCAGTTCTGCCAGTGCTTCTCCAGAGATACTATAAAACATTGTAATTTCCAAGTGTTCTAGAACCTGCTCTTGGCCTTCGTGTGTCAGCCTACAGACAGGGAGGTGTGGCATTGGCAAACTAACATGCCTTTTCTAAGGGAACCAGAAAAACTGATTTTGTTGTTGTTGTGTATATCCTGTGTGTAGGAAGGATACCTGCTCAAAGATTGTGAGCGAACAGTGATGGCTGAGAATTACAGGGAAAAAAAAAACAGACTAGCAGGTGCCAAATACCCTACGTGAACTAACCTTGATACTTCAAATGTGAAATCATATAGATGGTTCTGTAAACTGTGGTGTAGCTGTGCTTTAGCATATGTTTAGGTATATTTCCAGTTTAAACAAGTATTTTGAAGTTGCAGCAATCCATTTTGAATTTGTTTGTTGGTGTTTGGAGACTCAGTAGAAGTGGAAATAAGCAAAAGCACTGTTAAACCAAGTATAACCAACTATTGATCAGAGCATTCAAATGCTTACTTACTGGACTTAAGTAATTTCTGGTGTAAGTGTTTAATAATTGTACCTGCCAATTATTAGAGAAACTGAAATACTCATGATATTGCTGGAGTGAGAAGACAATTGAGTTCTTCAGTTAAGCTGATCATACTGTTTCTTACTGCCACAGTATATCATGATGTATTTGATTTACACACAGCATTTAGAATGTATTTACAAAAAGAATTTCACCATATTCCTTTGTTCTAAGGATTTCAAGCAATTCTTGAAAGCAATTCTTGTCTTCATAAAATTCCACATTATTAACGCTTTCTACCAGGCTTATGAAGTCTGAAGAATGATGTGGTTTAATTTGAAGTATGTATCATCTGGCATATTTGTTTTACAAAGTTCTACGAACTCAGCTGTACATCCTGTATTGTCCTGTCAGTACCAAATACAATGTCTCAGGAAAGCTGATTTTATAAGCTGCTTACTTCCTGGGACGGAAAACTCTTAATTAGCCAGCAGACCGCTGCCATAGCCAACAGCTTCACATAACCTCCCGTCCTTCCTTGAAGCAGCATGTCTATTATAAATGTTCTTTAACCCTGAAACTGCTGATTGTTTCCAGGCTGTGAGCCAAATCCAATGCTCAAAACATGTACATAAAGAAAGTAGGTACAGGAGAGAACTTACTTAAACGTTTAAAGTGTTGATAGGTTTGCAGAATGTAAGCATGTCATAAGATAAAACACTGGTGATGGGGGCAAGCTCTTCATTTCTGTTTTCTTTTGGAGACACTATGTACCAGTTGTGGTGCTGCTTGGAGTCACTGCCAGCTGCTCACACTTGGTGAGTGAATAAAACTGGACCTGCTGGAGCTGAAGGGAAACTGCCAGGGTGGCTCCCTGCCAGGCTCGAGGGGGGTTGCAGAGCTGTCCCCCAGCCTCTTCTCTAGTTAATTTTTCATCCTGTTGAGGAAAGATGAAAAAAAGGTTGAGGGGCAAGTTGTTCTAAAGGGCAGGACGAACCCCATGTGTCTGGTAGCAGGCAAGAAACGCTCATGACTCTAGCTGAGGTTAGATAAGGGGTAGGGTTGGTGGTCCTCAGGCTTCCTTGTCAGGCTGAAATAAAAGAAGGTAGATGTGATGTACTGAGAGGAGGGAAGGGTTACACACTTGATTCACGAAAAAAGCACAAGGTGCTGTTGAGCGCTAGTTAACTTGCGCCAAGTTAAAAAAAAAAATTTGGATTACTGCAAGCATTTCTTCATCAGTTGCTGTCTGAAAAAAAAAACTCGGGGCAAGGAAAAGCTACTTCAAAACCAGTTACCGTTAGACTTAGATACAAGTACAGGCAAGACACAGGGCTGAGAATGAAGCAAGAAACTAGCCCAGAGCGAGCAGAGTAAGAGTTCTTGGGTCCTGCACATTTTTAATGCAGAAGACCTGAAGAGCATTCCTTTCACTGGTGATAAAAAGTGTGTTTTAAGCCTCCGAGGAGGAGAGTCTGTTTCCTGTTGTTGTGATTGTTGCTTCTCCAAAAGTCATGAATTCCCTAAAGGAACCAGGAAACTGCTTTATGTGCTGTTACTGCCTGAGATGCAACTTTTTCCATGCTCTTGAAATTCAAGGAAGTAAAAAAATATGTTGATGGGGAGCAGAGTGTTTTTGTTTATTATGCTGACTGCTGCAGAAAAGACCTGCTCCTGCAGCTGTGCACGATGTTTATTACTCCTTACATGTACAGGCTGAAGTGCTAAGTGCTCACGGTGTTCCTGAAATCATTATTTGGCAAATCAGTCCAGTCTGACTGTTCTTTATCTGTGCAGACTTGCATAGGCTTGGTCCTAGTGGTTTGTGTGAAAACCTGATAGCTGTGAACAGTAACTCCTGTCTGTAGATCCTCATCTATTCCTGTCTGTTCTTGATCATCCTTTAAGGTAGTCTCTGCTTTCTGTCGTGGCTCACACGCTGTTTGCACCCATCAGCAATGGAAGTGTGTGACAATTGGGACAGACTGCCCACGGTTGTAGAAGCAAAGGGACCTGAGGAGTTTGCCAGTGATGCGTGTTTTGGGGCTCTAACTCATTTTCAAGCAAAGTTTAAGTAGAGCCTTTCTTTCATTGAGTAAAGTTGTTTCTTTCATTACTCTCTGGATTTCACAGAATCATCAAGGTTGGAAAAGACCTTGTAGATCATCCATTGACGTGTTCTCAACAACACCATATCCCTAAGCACTTTTTTTGGCTGTTGTTTTATTTTTTTTGTTTTTTTTGTTTTTTACTTGCTAATATTTTTATTAAGAGAATCCATTGCTAAACATCTGAGAGAATAAAACAATAGAGCATCTTCATATACTTTATACACTAAACACAGTTGTCATGAATCTTTAGGTCTAAAGAAAGCAAACCCTGGATTTTTGTCTTGAGTCTGTAGGACACTTTGTAGAGCTAACTTTTCAAAATCAATTAGAAAGACACATATTTTCAGCTGTCTACTCTTTGTAAGTGTTTAACCACTAGGATGAAGGAGGTCGAAGAGGACTTCTGATGTTTAGAGGGTAGAGTGAGTAACTTAGGACTGAGTGATGGTGTTAACTGCTTGCCTCTGTTCTAGAGCTTATCTCACTGTGAATTGATCACCGATGATGGGATTCTTCATCTGAGCAACAGTACGTGTGGTCATGAGAAGCTGCAGGTACTGGAGCTTGATAACTGTCTTCTCATCACCGACGTGACTCTGGAACACCTGGAGAACTGCCACAACTTGGAGAGAATTGAGCTGTATGACTGTCAGCAGGTCACGCGAGCTGGAATCAAACGGATCAGAGTAGGTGTTTGCTGACTTGTCCCTGTGGGAATGCCCGAGCCCTTGGTGCTTCTTGAGATTGTATGAACCCTGCAGATGGCCCAGGCGAGGGAGGATGGAAAAACAGTCTGAATATCATTGTTAGGTCCCCATCTCTAGGGATTAAACGTAGATTTTCTATATGGGCAGCAATAATTGTCTAATTTTGCTTGTAATTCATGACATGCTTGCTGTTGGAATGATGAGTACTTGTCTTTTGCTTTCTGTATTTTTTCAAGTACAGGCTTCTATGTTTTAGGATTTTGTAGTGGTGTTCTTTAACTCTCCTGAAATACATGTTAACATACAGAGCCAATAGCAAAACACCTGCACAATTTCAGTTAATGGGAGGTTGTAGGGCTCTTAGGCCCTGGTATCCAGCCACAAACTTCTCCCCTGTGTGCCTCCCCCAGGAGGCCAGGGACCGCCTACCTCGGGGGGCAGCGTTTTAGCTTTGCTGTTAAACCTGACTGTAGCTTCGTATCCCAGATTTTGCAATTAGAAAGCTCATCCCTGAGAGTGACTAATGAGGGCAGATGTTTAGAAGAACCAAGTTCTATTCCATGCTGCTTTTTAGGATGAGAGAAGCAGGGAGTAGGAGAAACAAGATACAGACAAGTCTGCCTCCAGTAGCCAGGCTGCACCTCTGCCCTGCAGCAGAGCCGGTGCCTCTCCGGGCTGCTCGGTGCTAAGGGGAATGCTGTGTGTGAGCGTGCCTTAGCTGGCTGGGACATGAGAATTCCACCTCAGAAGACAGCTTGGGTAGCATCCAGGCTGTAGATGCTTTCTTTTTAGCTAACCGACCTCAGCGAGAGCCTGCTTGTTGGCAGGAAGGGAGGTGTCCTGCTTCTTTTTACAAGTTCGTTCTCTCCCATTGTAATGCAGACTTTTCCCTCACAGGCTCATCTACCTCACGTGAAAGTTCATGCTTACTTTGCTCCGGTAACTCCCCCTCCTTCGGTAGGAGGGAGCGGACAGCGCCTCTGCAGATGCTGTATTATTCTCTGACAGTAAGTGCAACCACACAGAAAATTTTGTTGTTGTTGTTGAAGAAAAGAATGGGACTGCAAGTCAGTGGAAGGGGTCGGTTTCCTGACAGTCCTAGTGGTGGTATTTGGTCATCCAGTTTTGTGACAAGAAAAGCATTTTTTTCCAGGTAAAAATCTTAACGTAATGTGCAGCTGTGGATTAAGTTGGTGATGCTTCGGTTTGTATTAGTAACTCCTTCCTTCTGTTGGCATGAGAACTGAAGTACCGTGTACAATGTGCGGGCGTTTCAGCATAGCAGCTACTTGGTGAAAGTTCACTGAACTTGGAAGTGAATTTGTGTTTATAAGCACTATACGCGGTGTGAAGTTCTAACTTAACGTGGGGCTCAAGTCCATCACACCCAGGAACTGAACCTGCTGTCCTGTACTATACATGACAGATTAAATACCAGGTTTAAGGACAAATAAGCTTTAGCAGATGTTGACCAAAAAACGCAAGGTAATCATGAGCTCTTACAGCAAAACAGCTTGTACTTTTTCATGATTCAGCTTCATATTTAATTACATTACAGGACATAATAGGTAATGTCAAAAGGTTAGATAGTACCTCAAGCTAACTGTATAAATAGAAACACTTTCCAAGTTTTGGAACTTGGTTCAGTTGAACTAGGTGTTAGTATAAGGCTTGCCCGTCACTGAAGCACATTTTATGCCCAATGCCATCGGCCTTTAAAAAGGGTAAGAAACCCCCTGGGGTAGAGCTCCTGGACTCAGCCATAGTGGGCTGCCACGAGCAGAGGTGGTGCTTCCTGTAACGCCATTCCTGCCTGTCCTCAGTGACCTCCTCCCTCTGTAGGGACACAGGAGGCAGTGGTTCTAGGATGAGGAGTGTTACTCAGGCTTTTCTACAGCTGGAGAATGGAAACCAGGCTCAGCTACCGGCACTAGGCTGGAGCGAGGAATCTGGTTCCAGCCCTTTGTGCCACCCACTTTAGGGACACAGCAAGCAGACGGGCAAACAAAGCTGTAGGCAGGAGGTGAACCAAACCAAACCTGTGGTTTTCAAATGTAGAAAGCCAGACTCTTCACATTTGGGTTATTTAAGAAGCCGTCACCTTCTGAATGATAATAAAATCTATGTATTAACTCTTAAGGCCATGCTTTTCATCCTTAGATTTCAGTACTAGAGGGTTAGAAAAAATAAACTTTTTTTATATTAAGCAACTTAATTATCTGAGATAACAGTTCAGAAAGCTTTTTTGTGTAAGATTGGTTGTGTGTGTGTGTACGTTTTAAGAGTTCAGGGCCTGTGTGTTTACTGAAAACTAATAGAAACGCTGGCTTGTAAAGCAGTTGGAGAAGCTATTACTGCAATTTCCCCCAAAAACTTTACCTACTCTTTAAAAAGAAGTGTGAACAATAAGGGACTTTTGTGGATAACAACGGCTGGGTTGTGTTTGTGCTTCACAGATGATGGGGATGGTAAAGCAAGACCTCAATTTGGGAGGTTAAATTACAGATTAGCGTGCAGTACGTGGATTTCTTTGCTACTACAAAATAAGCCAATCAGGGCTTGTTTTGCGCCATAGTGGAGGAGTGTCGTTACAATTGTACTTCGAGTTCCATTAAAATACTGCAGTAATGGAGAGTTTTAAGCAGATTTTATTCTCAACTGTACCAGGAAAATCATTGGTACCAGTATTGTCAAGATGTGTTGCCTTTTGTTGGCTCATTTTTTTTCTAAGAACATAATGAACCTTGTAAGTCTATTGCATTGAAGATGTACAGAAACAAATGGAACCTACTCTGATATAGGACACTTAAATAAACAGTCAGCTGATGTCACATTTGGATTTGTTTCAATTATTTCAAATTTAACCAAGTTTTCTATTAGAAGCAGAAGATCAACATGCGTGTGTTGGGCACAGGATAAAGGACTAAGCTGGTTTGCTTCCATTACTTACGTTTACCTGCCAGTGGTGCTAGGGTAGGTTGTGCAGTTAATCTGAACACCAAAAGTATCTCTAAGGTGTGTGTGGGCAGGAAGTAAACAGAAAGAAAAGCACATTTACAAAATTATTGAAAAACATTTATTATACTTAAATTGAAATGTGTACATCTTATTAAAAAACAAAAGCAATTTGCTGGTGCCATAATTTAAATCCAATTTCAAGTGAGCTGGACAAACTACTGTGCAACTTTCGATCTTTAAAATTAGGTATTTGGATACTTTCCACTTAAGGATTTTTCCACCTTTTTATAAAACATTTGGATCTGAATATGGTGTGAGCTGAAAAGACACAAGTGTCAGTTCAAGAAAATACTAGGACCAAACAATACCCAAAGATGAACAACTTACTTATAGGCAGAAATGTTTTAAGTACATAAAATTTTACTTTCAGTGCAGAAAAAGTAAAAATAGGAAGAAAACTCTAGCTTTGATGAATTTAAATTCTCAAAATGCTACAGCTTTAAGAAGCTTTTCTGCTAAGCACTTAAGCCAGTTATGAGAAGAGGGAATGAAAAAAAATCAAAGTTGCTTTTTTACATGCTGTAGTAGTTGTTTACACTGAACACTGCAGCATCAGAGGCAAACTATTCCCAAGCTTTTACGCCAGAGATCAGGGTGGAACTTTTGAAAGGCACAAGAAGGACAGCTCAGAAACTGTCACTTCATACCTTTTGAAGGATCCCCCTCTAAGTACCTAACCAGTTGAAACTTAACATCAACATAAGAGATGCTGTGCTGTGTCTTTACAAGAAATACCCAAAATATTGAAAAAGCACATCGCCTGTTTCAAAGAAAAGTAAATATTTGGTGATATGGAAGAGGCACTGTAACAGCTGTACAGTATAGAGCAGAGGGCAAAGAAAGGTCAAGAGAGAAGGGTAAGGTACTTGTCCATAACAGCAACTACAGCAAGGCCTTGACCTGCTGGGAAGGAGACTTAAAGGGTGTATATTTAGTGTTTCTTAAGCAATTTATTTGATGTTGCTGAAAGCTGTGAAAGCCCTGTGGTGCCAGTGGGTCATCTTCCCTCATCAGCGTAATTCCACAAAGTCTTAAAAGCCACCCCTCACTGCTAGTATTTTTAAACCCACAATTGTACAAGCAAAGAGTTAAAATGCAGCAGTGCTCCGCAGAGAACCTAGGAAACTAAACATAAAGGATGCATAGGCATTTTTTTTTCCATTAAATTTGTTAAAGCAAAACACAATTACTTGGTACCCCACAGGATTTATATTAATCCCTCCAATAAGGTACTGTTGCTAATGCAGTTTGCTGCATGCATATATTGCATCTGTCGAGGGCTTCTTACAAGCCCTGTTCTGGCATTTACACTTCTTACATACACTCTTATACACAATTTACACGGGAAGCTGTTTTGACAGCTTTACTCTCAAAGACCCAACAACCTGATCACTATCAGCTTAACTATTCATCTCCACACAGATTAATATGTGCTCTGCTAACATCAAAAAATAAAACCAGCATAAGGTACAAGCAAGTAATAGACAAACTGGCACAGAAAGGTAAATGCCCCAAAATAAGTTTACATTCATCTCCAACTGGATACAGGTAATAGAAAAGCACCAGTGCTTGGCTTCTAGAAACTGTATCTACTGGCCATAAGTTGCCTTATTTCAGTAAAGGGCAAGCACCTTTGCTTACATTGTCTTCCATGCCTGTACGTAAGCTGTCATGGCATTATACCTCTCATGAGGACACTTAGCTATGGCAGTGATAAGAAAGTTGACCTATCAAACAGCTCATTAGAAAGGTCATTTTGTGTTTTCAATATGAAACATCTTATACGGTGAAGTTAGATCCTAAGGTTTCGGATGATCTTCATAATCTTTAGGCAGGACTTCATTCGGCGTTGGAGTATCAGTCTAGCAATCGTGTGACATCGTCACTTCAAAATTATATGGAAGCCTTCACCATTTTCAGCTGAAAAAGAAAAAAAACCCCACATCAGTCTTCCATAAACAGAATCATAAATCTGCTAGGCAATGCACCAAAACACCAGAGCATGGACTTGGTTTTTACTCTGTAGAAGGGGTTCATTACTACTACGAAATATTCAACTTGAAATGTGAAGTAACTTGCTATTCAGACAAAACGCTTGAAGAATAACTAGCTTTTTAAAATCTCACTGCTTTGCAATTACTTCTGAACTCTTCCTATTACATATTAAACCCACCTCCTTTGACAGTGACAGCATGACTGAAGTGAGCTTCTGCAAGACCAATATAAATCCCTAGTGTATGTTTTTAAGCATCGATTTTGTGACGCTCAGCCTTAAACCAGAAAGCCAAATGGAAATGGTGAAACAAACCACCCCTGTAGTTTTGATGCCAGCAGTACCCTCAGAAGGCTTAACAATGCAGACAAGCAGGCCTCTAACAGTCACTAACCATGGGGGCAGGTTTTATACACAGAACAATAAGTTTCAAGCTAGGATGCTTGAAAAGTTAGGATGATAAAGTGAAGCATGCATTAAAAATTACAGCCTATCTACAGCAAAAACACAGCTTTAACAGTTTTCTACAAAACTGTTATGATTAACGATTTGTAATTGCATCTGCAAAGCTGGGACAGTTTCTGTAGGTAAAATTTGCACACGTCAGACTTGTCCACTGCTGGTAACAATTTCCTGGCACCTTTTACTAGAAATAAACTGGACTCCTCAGAGAGCAGGATTCATCTGAAACACCAGGTGTTTAAGAGGGAGACTCACAACACCCACCGAGGAAACCTGACAGCCATCTTTGTGGATGAGGGCTGGCTGCAGCCCCCTCTAACTGCACCTGTGTGACAGCACAGGGGCTGGGGGGAGCTTGTTCTGGAAACGTTCCCATTCGAGTCTACCAGTTGACGCTAACCAGCAGCATGGCAAGAGTCCCTGCCAGGCAGAGGCAGCACACTGTAGCCTTCCCACCAAAATGGCCACGTCCTGCCAACAGCAACAACCTACAGAAGGTGATTACTCACTAGCAAAGAACAGAACCCTACCCGCAGGACACAGGTGGTTTCTGAACTTCAGAGGTACTTCTGCCAGGATTTTTATTTAATTATTGTTAAACTTCACCATTTGCAACAATTATTGATTGTTGACCATGACAGCAAGCACTGTTTGGTGACGGTCAACTGAATTTTAAATGAGGTTTGTTACCGAGTGCTGCACTGGTTCTGAACTGCAAGCTTGGAGAAAAGACAGGTGCTATGCCAAGGCTGAAAGGGCTGGCTCAGAGGAGGAACTCTTGCATATTTTCTGCCACTACTGTACACAGATTTCCTGGGTTTTTTTTGTTTGTTTGGGTTTTTTGTTTTTTTTTTTTTTGCAAGTCAGCCTTCACTAGAACTGCCGCTACTCCCTACTTGGAGAAGGTTTACTAGAATAGCATTCTGCTTTAAAGAAGGCTGGTAAAATAAAACAGTTATGTTTTAGACTGTCAGAAAAGACACTGTACCTTTTATTGTGGTGAATAAGAAACAACTCTCATCTTGAAAGTTTTGAACCATCTACAAAAAAAGCAGAAAAAGTTCTGAAACCCTCCTGAGTATGACCAGTGCAAAAACCAAATACATCAGATATTAAACACAGCCTTTTATAAGCAATTGTGTATTTTTTTTTTTATTCAGCAAGTGTCAAGCACGTACCAAATTAAAATACATTACTATCAAAATGCTACTTGTTAATCATGTGACAACCAGTTGGGAGCCTGCTGCTGCTGGCTGTGGTTTTGGACCCCTAAATGGGTATAGCAGATGCTTGAATAAGCCAAGTTCAACAGTATTTACATGCTCCCTGCCTTTGGGTATTGTCAAAATAAACACATACTAAGTAATTATTGCAGCATCTCAGAACTATACAGACCGCTTGCCTTTCTCTTCTCATAACTTAGAATTTATTCAGGTAGAGGAAGAGACACATTTCAGCGATCCTTCTGCTTATTTTAACGTAAAGGAAATACCACTGTAAATGTCAGAGAATACTAGGTTGCATTATCAAACATAAAAAGCAGTAATAAAGAAGAAATTCCTCCATTCTATCTAATTCATAAATAAAATGTGTCAAGAAAATAAGATTTCCGTTACCTGATCACTAACAAGGATGTGGATACCTGTGGGACCCTGTCTGTAAACCTGGTTGATCTGATGCAAAGGAATATTAAATGCCAAAGCAAGCTTGCGTGTGACTTCTGAGGCTGCCATTTCTTCTAAGTAGATTGCATGATAAACTATAAGAAAAAAAATGTACATAAACATGGTACTAATTGATAACAAGTACCTATAAGAAAAAAAATCTGAATTGCTAAAACCCTTTCCTTTACTCTCCCCCTGTTCTCACGAAGAAGCATGAGCTGCCATGACTTTTCTTTCAAGGTAAAGTCATGAATGCTCCTCTCTGATGCAGGGGAGGCTTCTATTTGCTCTGCTACTGAAAGCAACTTCCACATTTTTCCCTGTATCCTGCACAAAAAGGTAATCATGTCAAACAGACTTGAATGGATCTTTAGAGAGTCACCTAAAGATGACTTTGGAAGTAGTTTTGGACCATCTCAAAAGACGCAGGTAATACATCTGATTTATACTACTACACTGTTGCTTTAAATAGGGATGTATATTATTTTTTTGGTAAAGAAAGCCTTTTTCCACTGAATAAATTTCCTACAGATCATCTCAGAGCTGAAGGGTGGCAGAGGGGAAATACAACACAGCAAACAAACAGACCAGGAAGACAAAGTAGCTCTTCAGTTTGATGCTGTATCTACAGCTCTGTCACTTTGTTTAGCAGTTCTAGAAGCCCTCAGGACATTCTTCCATCCCAAAGACTGAAGATATCCAGAGGAAAAGTAGGTATTTGACAGAGCTGGTTTCCTATTTACAGATCCTCCTCTACTTCAGTTCTTGCATGGAAAACACGTGACTACTATGACAGCAGGAGCCTGTACAGGTTTCAGGTGTTTGGGGAAGGAGGTCTCTTCACTCAAAGACAAGAGCAAGAAAAGAATCACTTCAAATAGCTCCATTCTACTCACTGTAAGATTGACAGGAACTTATAATTAAATATTAATTTCCCATCTGTGTTGAAACAACAGCTGTCTATCAGGAGAATAATGCTAAAATCATGAGCCTGTAACATCGTTTGGCTGGTTTCCCTCATCCCAGCTCTACCAGTTTTTGTTCGGTTGCACCAAAAACGACAGCAAAACCAAACAGAAAATGGGAAGGAATCTAAGTGTTTTGTTTGCACATGGCTTTTACACGCACCTGCGTTTATCTGGTTAATACATTATCTGTAACAACATAGCACAGCTATTTTGAGAGCTCCTTAATTAATTACTATGTGAATAACAGTTAGTTTTATCAATGGACTGAAAAAAAATCGGTGATTAACTTTCAGCGGTTTTCAGTTCTGTTCATCCCGCGCAGTGTTAAAACAGCGTCGCTGTGAATACCACTTCCTACGGTTTCTCTGTACACCAGAAACAGAAATTCAGCCTCTTTGCTATTCTTTTTTCCTTCCCATCTACTTTTAGACTTTTTAAGACAGAGAAGCAGCGTGCTGAGCGACCCGTGCTGCGCCATACCGTATACTGCACCATTGCTGCTGTCGCCGTTGCCTGCATCTTGTCTTTCCAGTTGAATGCTCCTTAATGGCTCCTGACAGACGTAGATTGTTAAACGGGGCCTAACAGACCTGCAATTCAAAGAAATTGCACATCGGAGAAGAGGTTACTTGCCCTGGAAATACAGAAACTGATATGCCACAAATGTAGATTTGTTGTGCTAACAGTATACTTGAAATGTTTTCCTTCACAGAGAAAAAAAGGCCCCAAAATTAATATACCAAAAAAAACCCCAACATTAATATAATGGTACGTGGTCTCTCAGACACTACTGCATTTAAACGACATTTCAATCAGTTCAGAGTTCATCAAGATGCTGCTTGTTGGAATCCTGGGACGTTAACTACTGAGTAACAACAGTTCTTACAAAAGTCAGTGGTAACAAATGCCCGTTTCAGTCAGAATCGGACACAGCAAGAGGGGTGCTGTCTGTGTGCTTGACATCAGTCACCTCAAAAAGCCTCAAGTTGTTCTTAGCTCCCCTAAGTGAGAAGTTTTGTGTCTTGGCAACAAATCCATCTGTTTCCAAGAAATGAGCGGTGCCCAGCTGCATTGGTACCAGTCTCACAGCTGCCCTCTGAACTCGTTGGTGCCTGCATCTCATCTGGGGCCTGCCCCCAAGGTGTCCGGAGGCTCTTTTTAAACATATTGCTGCCAGTTCTCGAGACAGCTCACTCAGGCATCGAGGCCCATCCTAAGCCTGACTTCCCCATTCTAAGGACAAGGGATTCTAGTAAATGGCAGAACAAAGCCCACTTGAGCTCACATTCACCGTATTACCTGGATTTCAGTGCATTATATAGCCGAATTCCATCGGCTGGACCACAGATTTGTACCAGATCTTCTCTCGTCAGCTTTAATAAATCAGCACCTGGAGAAACACATGGGGATTTTATGAACATTATTTCAGAACATCTATACTTTTTAAAATAAATAGCTTGTTCATTTAAAATAATAACAACAAACTTCACTGTTATAAAAATGGAATCCTGCAAAACAAACAAGCAAGTAAAATTCAGAATAGGCACTAGCTAGCACTAAGAAAAAGAGACCGATTTTCCAAGGGTGATTAGATTCACTTGACGGCATTCACGTAGTTGAAAAAGTACAAAGTACAAGGCACAGAACTTCTGTAGAAACTTCTATATCCAGACAATGGCTTAAATGACTCAGTTTTAACTGACACCCAAGTTAGTGTATTCTGAACACATACAAAATACAGAGCAAAGGTATCTGATGGTTTCTCACTCAATGAATCATCCCAGGCATTCAGCTAATACGTCATATCCTGTATGCACTTAAGTTAATGCACTCATTTATAAAAGATAGTGCTAAAGGCTGGCATAACTAAACCAGTGTGGTCAAATCAGTACCACCAGCAGCTACGGGGTGAATCCAGGTTGTGGGATACTTCCATACAAAAGTTTCGGGGGTTTTTTTTAATGATCCTGGTGATCATTAAGTGATCTGTGACAACAACTGTTTCCCAGAACATTTACTTGAGAAAAGAGAGCCTCAATAAAAGATACTGAGCAGATCGAAATATAAAATGGAAGGAACGATCCTTCTGAGTGACAGCATGGGTGTCAACAAAGAAAACAACTGTCTGAAAAATCAGTCCCTGTAATAGTTGAGTGGGAGGACAGGGGAAAAAAAAAAGTCTCCATTCATGAAAATACTCCACAGACTATCTAGGAATGCATAGGTAAAAGCCAGCAAAATAATTTGTCCTAATAGCCCTGAAATACTATAATAAAAAAACCCAACACACCTGAAGTATAATAAAAGCTACATGCAGTACACCTCTTGCTTCAGAGTAAATCTATCAGCCAGCTAGCATTTTAACTTCTATAAACATATAAAAAATAACAACGAAAAATAACTGCTTTAAAAGTTTTCCAAGAGTCTTTGTCAGATATTTGGGACTAAAGTTTACTGAGAAAGCTTAGCTGTCATTAACACAAGCAGCACACATCAAAAATTAACCACCAGCAGAAGAATAAATACTTAGTTTCCAGCACTGCAAGGGTTGATGACAAAATATGCTTTCCCATTAAGTCCATGGTACTTAAATCATCATGTGACTGGATTTACTGAGGAGCCTTTAGTGCATCAGCACTGATGAGCTGGTAGATGCTGCCGGTCCCAGGGCCTGGCCAATGCACAAGGACAGGTCGCTTTGCCGGAGGCCACGCTGAGCCACACTGAGCAGGGAAACCTAGGCAGCACCAATTCATTGCTGAGATCACTAGTAGCACCAGGTTGTTCTTCTTAAACATTATCTATGTCATTTGGGGTTTTATTCCTCAAGGAAATCATGTTCTTAAGTGCCAAAAGCTGTAGTTTTTCCAGAGGCCTCACTACCATCTCACAGTCTAGTCAGTTTTTATTTGCAGAAGTCATACTGCCTGTGCACAGGAAGACATTGTGGACCCCTGGGGTCTCCAAATTTTAATTATTTTTTAATGTATTGCTTTAGTATTGTTAGCAGTAGTTTACAAAATTTTAGTTATGGCTGCCCATAGAATGTTACCAGAGCTATACATAATTTTTATCAACACCATGTTTCTGTACTGTTTGCTGAGGAAGGTACTGCAAAATAGTAGCTCATTCATTAGAGTGCAGAACTTCCTTTCTCAGGGCTGGATGACACCTTCACAGCTTGTTCAGAAAGGCTAAATGTGAGGTTATTTCTCACAACCTGTATATCCTAGCAGAAAACAGTATGGATGTTAGGCAGGAAACATTAGGCAGCAGCAACAAAAATTAATTAGCGACAGAAAAGACAAAGCTTTGAGTCTTAGAGATTTCAAGCACGCCACATTAGAGAATCTGTACTTTCAGGGGATTGCAGTCATTACTAGATCGAATTAGAGCAACACAATCAACCGGGGAAGATGCCCGGTACAAAGGGAATTGTGGCAGAAGCTAAACTAAGAGGCAGAGAGCCAGCATCATTCCTCATATTCTCCCCATCATATGTCACCAAAGAAAACCGAGAAGGAATTTTACTCATGGTGTGTACTGCGCCATCCCACCCTCTGCAAAATTAAACAGAAGATTAAAGAAGAAAACTGCAGAACATGGCCCCAGACAGCCCATCTATTGCCTTCTTGCTTCCATACAGACAGTGGAAACTACACTGACACACATTTAAGGAAGAGCAATCAGACGTTCTGCTGAAAGTAAAGAAAATTAAATACATGTAGGAATTCTCCTGTTGCACAGCATCGAAACAGAGTGCGATAGGAAAAAGAATTTGCCATTTCTGTGAATGACTATTCACAGCTTCAGAGTTTGGAAGGTTGAAAGCTTCAAACACTACAATTACATCCAACTCCTACAAAGAGAATCTAACATGGGGCAGATCTTAGCAATGTCTTGCACCTTCTTTGAGATCGCTGCATATTGGCTGTCATTAGGAAACAGCACAGCAGAACAGACAGCCTGCTAGTCTGACTCACCAGATCGTTCATTTTTCTCAAAGGACTTGTCCTGGTTTCAGCTGGGATAGAGCTAATTTTTTTTCCCTTCTTAGTAGCTAGATTAGTGCTGTGTTTCAGATTCAGTATGGGATTTGGTATGAGAAGAATGTTGATAATACACTCATGTTTTTAGTTGTTGCTAAGAAATCAAGGGCTTTGCAACTTCCCATGTCCTGCCAGTGTGCAGGTGCACAAGGAGCCAAGAGGGAGCACGGCCAGAGCAATGGACCCAAGCTGGCCAAAGGGATATTCCATATCATATAAGGTCATGCTCAGTATCTGGGTGAGGGTGGATCATGAAGCACACTCTCACTTCTGGGATTGTGGTTTCAGGATTCTCTCTTCACTGGGATCGCTCGCTGGGAACAGGCTGGGCCTTGGTGGCGAGCAATCACATTGCATATTACTGGTTTGTCTTTTCCATTATTACTATTATCACTTTTTTTCTTTTATCTTATTTCAATTATTAAATTGATTTTATTGCAACCTCTGAGTCTCCTTACCCTGACCCCTCCAGTTCTCTCCCTGACTCCCTAGTGAGCGAGCGGCTTCATGGTGTATGACTGCCAGCCAGGTCTAAACCATGACAGGACTAATCAAGGTTAAAATAATTTTGTGAACTACTGTCAGCAAAACAAAAACCTAGCTTCACTTTTGGGCATTAGGGTGAATTTGTGCAAAAAAACCTAGGACAAAATGCCTTCCAGTGCAAACTGGACATTTAATAAGCAAATTAGTTAAATAAATACTGATGCCATATTGTTTTTACAGAATTATTTTCCCACACAAAACTTGCTCACTAACACAAAGAAAGACTCTAAATAAAAAAGTAAAGTACAGATACCTGAGAAATTTGAAAAGAGTCTTGTATAGGTAGAGAATCTATGCTTGAGCAACCACTGCTGAGTTTCCTGGATTGTGGCTGAAGGATGAAGCTGCTGTAAGAAACAAAATTGGATATGATAATTTGAATTTTAAAAAAACCCACAAAACCATTAAAATAATCTCCCTCAGTTAAACACTACCTCAGTACCTATTAATATTAAGGTATGTATAAATCAAATGTTCTGACACAATTATAGCTATGATCAATATCAGAAAGCAAACACTCACATCTCCAGACCCTTGAGAAGTTCCATCTCCTTGATGATTTGGGGAGGAAGAATTGCTACAGATTAAAAAGAAAATAATAGTATTACTAAAATTTTATTAAGCAAAGTATTTAAGCACTGCTGAAAAAGAACCTGAAATTCCCAAACCAATAAATATCACTGTTGAAAGACAAATGAAATGCTGCACAAGTGAAACTTAAGATCATCACACTTCAATATGCAAGTAATCTGGTTTCTATTCTGTGTATTCCTTCTCAGCTGGAGAATACTCAGCTTTACCAACACTCTCAGGAGGTTATATGGCCATTTAACTGTCTTAAAGGGTGGCTGAGGAAGAGGCAGTAAAATACAAAGCAGACAAAACAAAAGTGTATAGACCAGACAATAACCACTGTAAATCATACCTTGATCAAGCAAGTTTGATTACAGCAGTTTAATTAATGCTTCAGTACAAGATGTTTTTACTAATACAATTTCTGTTGAAAAGCTTTTAAGATTACTACTGGGTTTCTTCCTTGAAAATTATATTAACTGTGTACGAGGGGAATGAAGACTGCTCTTACTGAGAACAGCTAGTTTCCATAAACAAAGACTAAATTACAATAGTTAAAAAGTATTTGTTAGATGACAAAGGTCAAGAAGAGTTTTTAGCAGTGTATAGTAAGAGAGAAAAATGCTGAACCAGAAGTAATTACATTATAATTGAATCACGATCCAAGTGTCAAACTCTAAAATACATAGGGTCAAAACAATCATTTCCCACTGGAACCAGGAAACAGATGCATTTACTCAGAAAATGCTTTTGAATAAGCCTAATTTTAAAACGTTATCTTTAATTAGGGTACAGAAAAGAAACCTACCTGTCTGGGACACTGTAAGTATTATGTTGAGCAGAGGTAAAAGTTGGAGCAGGAGTAGGACTGTTGTTTACAAATGTTGTAGGAGTATCAGGCCATGGTGAGCACTGAAGATAAAGAATTAAAACTTAAGTTTCTCTTAACAATGCATTTTTTTACGGATACACACTTCTTTCATTTAAAGCCGGGCTTTTATCCACAGAGAATTTTGATTTGTAATTACAAATCGAGATTCCCTCCATCCCACACATTACATGCAGATACTCCAGGTAAAAATCAGTTTTGTTTTGTCTTGTTCTTTCCTGAAGACTCCTATTTATACTGTCTTCTGTTAACAAAATGAAAGTATTAGTGGGGAAACTTGACAGAAGCCCTGTACAGGTTAGTCAGTTTAAAACAAACCAACCAACCCACCCCAACCCATCAGCTGAAAAGATGTATTTCATCCTAAAAGGGATGAAGAAGTTGTTTAAACTGCAGGTATCATGACTTAATAGGTGTTCAGCAATAGTAAGTAAAACTATGAAGCTAGATTTCACTGGTTGTGGATAAATTTCATGTATCTCCCTAACAGCAATTAAATACAAATGGAATTTTCAGTAGCAATTTTGTGAATTGAAAATTTGTATTCATTTACTGCTGAACTAAAATGATGCTCACATGTACTGCTTTCTCTAAACTGCTTGGTAAACTGGAATTTTAATACACAAATTGAAGTCATCACAAGTATATGATGAGCCAGCTGTCCAATTTAAGTCAGTCTTTTTTGGATTTTCTTTAAACCATCATGATAAAGCCCTTCAAAATGAGACAAGTTTTTAGTGTTTCCAATACCATTGTAAATCCAGTATTTTAAAGAAAAATAAAAACCAAACAGATTTTGGTATGTTCAAAGACAAACACACAGGATTAAAACAAGAAAGTGGCCCAAGATAAAGTAAGCTAAGACCATGCCTGTTAAAACAACAAAGATTTCTGATATACTTATCATGCACCAGCTAAATACCCTGTAAGGAAATTTCCAGAGTTATATCGTAGCCTTGTTGGGGGGGGAAGAGGAGGGAGGGGAACAAGTATGACCTGATATTAATGAAAACATGTTTCCACACTTTTTAGTTGAAAGACCTTTTCACTATCCGGGGGAAACAGTAAATAAGCGCAACACCAGCTGCAATCTTCTGTAAAACAGTTAACAAAGTTTCTATGCCGGACTCTTCTTCACTCGTCAGTAAGACTGCAAGTTCCCCAGTATGGCACACACAATTTTAAAAGATTAGTCTTGCATGCCAGTAGCTTAACAGTTAGAAAAATTCTTCATCTGTCTGAGATTTGATTCAGATCAGTATTTTTTGCTAACCACTGTGTGCACACTGTCTTCAAATCCATAGTCAACACCACCCTTTAGACTACAGTGCCATCCCCACAAAGCATGCTCTTCTAGGACCTTCTAGCATTAGCCACTCTTCCACCTATTCTGTATATTCTCAACTGCTGTTTCTCTTCTCGAGCTCATTTTAATATTAATCTCAAAGATGTTGTATCACAACAGGTATTTAAAAGAGGCCTTCATTCCCCAATTATGTGGTCCAAAGCCATCATTTCAGAATGAAAGCTCAACATATTAATGTCAAATTTGTTCTTCTGAAATATTTTAAAAGCATAATTTATTTCTATTTTCTGACACTCTCTCCCTAAATTTTCATGCAGATGTTTATCTGGACACACAGGTGCAAGCTGTACATCCTTAGCCACTATTCCATTACAAGATTCTGTTCTACATATCTTTAGAGGGGCAGGGAAGAATGCACTGGTGTCAGAAAACAGCTTTTGCACCATTCCCAAGGCATGTACTTCAGTCAATATTTCTGTCCTTCAAGCCCAGCTGAAGTTGTTCACAACAGAACTCTGAGTTTAAATGCAGGAAGAAACACATATAAAAAATTTGAAATAGAAAATCCCAACACAAAGCAAGTAGCCTTTCTTCTCCTATAAACACACTTTCCTAGCTTGTCTCCAAGCCTCAGTTCTGTCTTACAGGTTGTGGAGGTAAAAATGAGTATTTGAGCATCAAGACACTTAATTCTGAAAGGTTCAAGGAATAAGAAAGCCTAGCATTAAAAAAAAAAAAAAAAGGAAAAAAAACCCCAAAAAACAACCAAGGCAACAGCATATATTCTTCAAGTGTCTTCTATCAATTAACCCAAGCTGCTTATGCTTTCCTCATCACTCACATAAACAACTCATCCACGCTTCACAAACCCATCAGGTTCAGAAACAGGATTAGACAAATTCCCGAGCATCAAAATCCATTAACACTAAAAAGACTAAGCAGTGGTGTGCTTGCTAACATCCTGAACGATGTGGTTTCCCTCAAACAGCATCTGCAGTTGCCACTGCCAGGGACAGAACACTGGACTTCACAGACTTGTGGTCTGATCAGTCAGGGTATTTCTTACATTCTTAAGCTCAACACTGAGTTAAGGACATTCAGCAAGCTAATACTAGTTCCTGGCCACTAGATGTAAAATTAAGAGAAAGATGCCACCCTGTCACAAGGAAGTATCCAACTCTGCAAAAAGCCATCATACAACAGAAAAAACACTGGCATTATATCTTTACCTGTATAATGAACAACAAATATATACTGGTGTATTTCCAAAGATGATGTTTTTAAGGTGCCAAGACTAAGTGCCCTCCATTACTAGTACACTGGTACAATTCTACTGATACAACTGTACTCCAGAAATTATGTCTTATTTCCAAACATTGATTAATTCTTGAGAAGTAGAAAACTATTTTGGTTTCAAGATCTTTAATATCCTTCTTTATAGGGCATGAATGAAGTCATAAAGTATTGATGAATGATTTTACTTGAGTTCAAAGGCAAGACAGGAAATCTTTCCAAGTATGTCTTTTCAGATTCAGAATACGTATCATTTAATCTTCCTAATTTATGAAGAACTGCAAAAATTGCAAGTTATTCTAAGCCACCATTTAATGCCATTTCCCTTCCCACTACCAAATCTACCCAAAATCATGCTTTATACAAGAGAGTAAAACTGAACTTTGGCAAAGAACTCCATACTATATTCAAATAACAAATAAACACAAAACCAAAATATACTAAGTCTAATCTGTTCTCCAAATTAGACTTACTATACTTGGGCATACAGCATCATCTCTAGAAAATAAAGCAGCAATTTTATTATACATAGTATACAGCTTTTTCAATAAACTGATAAAACACCGGCTTCTTGCCCAAACAACGGAAGTTGTTGCTGGCAAAAAAAAACCACTTCTGCACATATAGATCTAATTGTTATGAGAGCAGAAGGAGTTACTCCCAAAATGCGAAGTCACCCACATTACACATCCTATTTACTACTGACACTGCTGTATGAAATACAGGTGTAAGGAGAAACAATCCAAGAAATACTATATGATTATGTTGCTAAAATAGTTTTGCTCTATCTCCACTTTCTGACTCATATAGCCTCTAGAAGGTTTTATGTTCTAAATTTAAGCCGCTTATAGAAAATATTTAACTTCTGCACCAATCTTTCATGTCCAAAACTTAATGTTCCAATTTATTTCAAGGTCTATACCTGGAAGTCTTCTAACTTCCATGTGCATAACAATCAGCTCTATCTTCAAAGAATGACCATTTGACCAAGTTTAATCAAATTGTACTTTTATATATTCTAGCTTGTAACATATAATACAATACAAATATAAAAATCAACCAAGATACTGCAGACAGAAAAAAGTGTGAAGACCCAACTATCATTATACAAATATGCCTGCTTTTTCAAATTCAAAGCAAGGGGAAAAAATCTGGTGGGGTTTTTTTCTCTTCATCCTTAGATAAGCTCTAGCTTCTATATAATGGGAAGTGAGGAAAAAATAAAGTGGCTCTTTCATCAAATGGCCCCTGGATGAAGGTCACTTGAACTCCAAGGTCCAGAAGACAGTCTTGCATTAGCCTTTTATCTCTACAGAAAAAGTCAAGGCTCCATAGGGGGAAAAAGTTTCAACAAGGAGTTTAACTATGTCTACCCATTTGGAAAAAAAGGAGATAAATACTCCAGAAATTGCAGTGAATGTACTGAGTTTTGAAACATCAGGTAAATAAAAAGGAGTAATGGAAAAGCATTTCTAGATGGCATTCTTATGAAAATGCACGAGAAGGAAAAGATGGGTGATGGTAATTGGGAAAAAAATCTCTGTTTTTTAGGAAAGGACAGGAGAAGAGCAGAGCAGAATGACCATTCAGAAAGGACCCTTCATCAAACTCTTTGTCAATTGAGTTAGAATCCCATACGAATTAAAACAGAAAGAAGAGATATTAGATTCAATGTTTCCTGAAGGAAGCACAGTAAGAAACCAGTCTGTCCAAATCAGATTGTGGCTGAGCTGGAAGAAAGCATACAGAGGAAAATAAAAAAAAGAAACAAAATTAGAAATATCCAGCAAACAGAACAGAAGAATCTTGGAAGGGTCAAATAAAAAAGCCAACGTACAAAGTGAGATGCAAAAAGCAAGGAACCAGAAAGACAGCCTATGTAATAGGTTAGGTGTAGGAGGAAGAGAACAATACCCAGCTTTAAAAAGGAAGATTCGATCAACCTAAATTTCTGGAATTCAAGAAAATATAACAGAAAACTATTTCTGGGGATCTAAGAAGCAGCACTGACTAAATAACAGCCAGCACTCCTGACTTCATCAAGAAAAACAAACTCCAAATAATCCTGTTTTCCTTCTCTAATGGAGCTCCAGTTCCTAGGACAGGCAAAGTATAAGATCCATCCTATATAAAGACATAGTATGTGAAACAGTGTCAATTCCCATACTTAAATGTAGGGAAACAGGTCATCAGTTTTTGTGTCTAAGCCCCTCTGTGACAACTGTGCTGCACATACGGTACGCCTGATATGCACACGCGAGGTAAGTGGTAACAGCCAAACCTTCTGATGGCTACATCTGGGAAGGCAGATGTAGAAACATGCATCATCCCCTGTCCATTATTTACAAGGCCCACAAGAATAAGCGTGTCTGGTGACAAGAGAAAAAGTCTGAGTTGGGCTTCAAGCTGTAGATCACATTCTTTTTCTAGATGAAGCAAACAAGTCGTACATGCAACTTACATAGTTAAAAACGGTACTTAATGACTGCTTACCAAAGTTTGACTATGAATACAGTAAAAACAGTGTTTCATGGTATTTTTTATGGGCTTGGTGATTTCTAATAGTTTTGCTAATGACAAAAATCATTGTCATGATGGAACATGTTATGTGTTAAATCTGCAGATGATACCAGTTTAGCAGGGCTGAAAGCATTTCATCCTACACGAGTAAAATTCAAAATGGTCTCAAACAAACTGACCAAATGATCTCAAGAGAGAATTTTGTTGAGGGCAAATTCAAAACAGGAACAGTCAGCTGCACAATTAAGACAACTGAAAAGCTGTACATAGTTGTTATTCCAAAATAGCCTGTGGGTCTTTTTCATCCCAAGCAAGAAGTGAAGACATAAACACACACACACTATCCTTTGTGTGCTTTGGGAAAGGCACTAAGAAGTCCAGTACTACCTGTCCTATCTCAATTTCTCTTCATTACAATTAAGGTAATGCTCCCATTCATAGTAGCATAGTATTTCAAGAGATTATTCAGTTAAGAACAGGTTAGACAAGTTTCAGGTACCATTTGGCTACAGTTTGTCCTACTCTGGGCAAGGAATTTGTCATTATCTTTTAAAAATACCTTTTTCTATTAATCTGCCTATAGGCAACAATCATTCTTATAACAATAGAAAGAGAGCAGGGGGTGAGGTGGGGGGTAAAAAAAAAAAA
This sequence comes from Athene cunicularia, assembly GCF_003259725.1. Taxonomy (NCBI): domain Eukaryota; kingdom Metazoa; phylum Chordata; class Aves; order Strigiformes; family Strigidae; genus Athene; species Athene cunicularia. The sequence continues at coordinate 3,425,322 of NW_020799096.1, forward strand.
AGTAGAAATCCCTCCAAGGACCAGTTTCAAAGGATGCTTGAGACATGCTTTGTAAGTGAAAGTGATAAAATCCGAATTTCTCCTGTCTGTAATTATTGTTCCTGTCTGTACCTCCCCCCCCCGGGCCATCTGGAACAAATGAAAGAATGTCTGCACTGCCAAAGAATCCAAAAGGTGCATCTTAAAAGAAAAACAATGAAGAATAGCAGACAGCAAATTCAGACAGCTCAGTGCTTTACAATAGTTTCAGGGGGAAAAAAAAATCCTCCAAAGAACCCATCTGACTTAATATTGCTTGTTCCCTCCCACCCAGTTACATGGTTTACAAACAACAAAAGGCACACACTTGAAATATTTTATAACCTAAACCTTATACATCACTTTCACAGATCATAAATACAGACTAAATAATGTCTGAGGGACTAGAGTCAGACAGTCAGTGCCCAAGTGCTGCTGGGAAACAGCTGTCAGCACAATATGCCTGTTCAAAGAACAGTCAAATCACTGTCTTCCATAGTCACATTATTAATTGACATTTAAACTTGCCAAATGGAAGATGCAGGATTGTTTCTCATCCGAAAAGTGTAAGGTCTCAATGATATTCACCTTAAGGAAGAGCATTTAAGAAACCTAAAATGCTAACCCTGGACAGGAAGAGTGCACAGGATGTATGTTAGATTAATTTGGGGGGGCACATACAGGGTTAGCACACACATATCATAAAGATGTGCTGACTTCTGAACTTCATTAAACCTGACTGGAGCACAGTATGCAGATGGTTAAAGGAAAAAAATCAGAAATTAACAATCGACCACCTGCAACGCTACAGGATGTTTTAAAAATACTGATTACATGGAAGCTTATATTGAATGTAAGTACAAATACGGAACAACACACTAAATTTCACTGTTCTTACTTCCACTAATTACACACATACAGGAAAGCAAAAAGCTATTTCATTTAAAGTCGCATAAACGGAAAGCTCTTAAAAGTTACACAGTCCCTCTGCAACAGTTTAAGTGTTAGATTTAGGAAGGATTCCTTTGCTGAAAACAAACATGGAGTAATTGGTATACATAAAAGTGAGTAAAATTAAGACAGAGCAATCAAAATATTTTTACTTTATATAATGGAAGTTTCTCCTATATCTAACACTGCACAAGGTATCTTGCACAATGAAAAGGTAAGCAGAAGTCCCTTACACTGCCTCGCTTTGCCAGAGAATCACCGTAGTCTGCTGGCAAAGTCCGCTTGCTGGACTTTTTCTGCTCATGTTCAACTGCATCTTCAATTATAGGCTCAAGCCTCATCTGGACAAACACCAAAGATTTGGATCAATTTCTTTTCATTATACAGTGAGGAAAGATCTAAAAGCCTTTTAAAAACTTGTGAAATCTTTAGAAAAGTGCATAGTACTCACTGATATTTAAATAAAAAGAAAATGCAAAAACCTACTGAGGCTCTGGCCTTAAATCCGGTAATCTCCTAAAAACAAGACTTTGAAGCTCAAAATTGGCAGATAATTAAATTCTAGATTCCCCCCTTTTTGGTCTGTGGGGGGTTTTTTTGTTAG
>NW_020799096.1:3426944-3433749 GCF_003259725.1 Athene cunicularia
TTTTTTTTTTTTTTTTTTTTCTCCAGCTACAAGGTTTTTAGATCTGTACCAAAAGACTTGCTCTAAGGTTCAGTACAGTCAGTCAAATAGTGTTCAATCTTATTGTGTTTTAATACAAGCATCTATTGAGTATCTAAATCAAAGTTTACTGAACAAAAATCTTAAAATTTAATGTTGCTTTTCACTGGAAAAGTTTGACAAACAAAAAGCTTATCTTTGTATAGAATAACTCTTCCCCAACCCTTCCAAGACTGTAGCTAAGTAATATGCTGTATCTAGGTATTTCCTCCTCAGTCAGCAGATGCAATTCTATTTTGTTACCTCTGTAAGAACTGTGGTGTCATATGAAGGCTGATACTTTTCTTTTTCATGTGCAGTTCGCTTTTCCATCTTTTCTCTGTCTGTTTTCTGTTTCCTGTCTGCTCCTTTTGGCTAAAAATGAACAGTTACATGAACAAGAACGCAAGTGGAAAATGGTTTTATAATTGAAATCTGATCTCAGAAGTCAAGCAGTAATATAAAGATGTCCCCCATCTTTATAAGAGCTTCTGAGAGACTTATTAAGGATCTGTTTTCTACTGTTACCTTAAAAACTTTGATCTGACAGCTGGCTGAATGCAGATGATCTGTGTACTCTCCATTTTCAGTCTGTTTAAAAGTGTCAACCTGAATCCTAAAAGGAACTCCTTTCTCTCCTCCATGTTTGCGAGGGGTAAACTCAGTGCTGATACAATGTACCTGAAAAAAAACCAACCACCAAACAGAAGGGACACTCAGAAGTATTCTAGACATGAATTTTATTATGTTACCAGCATCATATACATTTTCTAAGGACAAGTAACAAATTAGCCAGCCTATCCCAGGACCACACTGCATAACTGATGTTTCATTCCTTTTCATGGCCACATGCAAATGAAGCCAAAAACACTGTACGTGAGCTGACAGGGAAGAGGGGAAACAAGCAAGCATGTCACCAAAATCTCTCCGAAAAGCAAAAGTCATTATAGATTTTTATTAAATGAGATCTTGTTGGATCTGAAGAAAAACGTACATGGATGACAACTGTATCTACCATGAATAATAGCACAAACATTTTCAAGATACTACTGTTCAATGCATTATAGCTAGAACAAACTTCAGAGTTACTTGCAATAAATATTACCAAAGCTATAGAAGGTCACTGACTGGAAGAGTTTTTAACCTCATGTGAAACCAGGGTATTTTCAAATATGCCCAACTTCCTGTTAAAAGTCAGGCAGACTTTTTAATCATGTAATTGCCTCATGTGCTATGTCAGAAAGAAAACTGGATTTATAAGATATCTTTTAGGAGTACTTCTGTCTAAGAAGAAAACCAGTGTAACAGTTAGGATGAATCACACTGGACAGTGCTCCCAGTTTTGGAATTTTAAGCAAGCCAAGCACCATGGACACCTTGCACTCTCGATGACTACAATACTATCTTTTTATTTCCTATGGCCATCAACAACAGAGACCCACAGACTGGAAACTGAAGCTTTAAGCACGTCATCAGTGCACTATACTGTGTTCTGGAGCTTTTAGAATACATGAATTACACTTGCCTAACAAGAATCAGTTCCATTTTCAGTCAGCCTGTTATCACTTCTTCTAAGGAAGTGCACAAAAGTATTCAATAGTTTATCTCGCACTTCTTCAAGGAGAATACATCTTCGCAATTATGTGACTCTTACTAGGAAAAAATGTCTTCAATTGTACTAGATCAAAGTTAATTTACTGACAATATGGAATTAAAACTATTGTGGCAGCCTCAGTAAGAAACACTGCTACCTCAAACTTTACACCTATACCTTTTTATAATAAAAACAGATCTGAGACATAAGTAAGCTAAAAATTCCAACACAAAACTGAACATTCTAAGTAATTTCCAAAGAAAGCCCTTAATATCAAATATATAAATAATAAAAATCGTACTACAACGAAGCCTTCTGACATAGTGAGAAACATCTTTGAATGTATAATTTAAAATTTTGTAGCACATTATTTTTCACTTGGTATCCTAAAGCCAAGCCTCTGCTGAAGATGACACTAGAAGAGTGGGCCTCTCAATGAAAAAAAAACATTGTAGCAACAGTTATTTAGAGGGATACAAATTAATTCTAATACCCCAGATAACTAAATATTTTAACCATGCCAGCTTTCTTCAAAGAACTTTCTGAAAGCCTTTTATTTAACTTGTTTTTAAAAGATGCTTTTATAAACCCAATTCAAGTTGGAAAACCTAACTAGGGACACCTTTATAGAACTAAGAATCAGTGTTTTTCACAAAGCTAGTAATTAATGGCTATCCCACAATTAAGAAACAGAGAAGCTTCAGAGTGCAGGTATACTACTATTTGTGACCTGAAAGGCACCAAACACAGACATTCAGTCAAGTAAAGTTTCAAACCTGAATAAAAGCAGATGTACATTTTGTTGGATCCCACAAAAATTCAACTGCATTGAGCTGGCTTGGATTTGTCTTGATATCAATGACTCCAACAGACATTGGAATATCTATTAAAATAAGTAGTATATATATCAAAATAATCATATTCCAAGAAAACGCTACAAATAAATTTTAACATAAGGTTACCATCAGCAAACACCGGTACGGTGGAAAAACGTGGGCTTTGGTGGCTTGACCATAAACCCAGAAACAGTTTCTTAGGACTGATCTGAAAAATCTTAGTAGATTCAACATACAGAATGCATGCTGAGGGTTTGGGGTGTTTTTCTGGAAACCCCTCTCAGCTTCTGCACCAAAAATGATCAAGTTATGCAACATACAGAAACCACGTTGGCACCATTTCCACAATCTACTAGAGAAAGTTACTTTTGTCTGTATTCCAATTACTGTAACAACATTAAAGTAATCAACATTAGAAAGATTAGTAAATGTGTAAGGTTGCAGAGTTGCTATCTTACTTCTGTAGCACTTCAGGGTTTTAAAGAAATGTGAAAGTGGTTAAAACGTATTCAAAATACCCCATTATGACAAAGCAGCATACAGAAAACTGCTCTGTGCTTTTTCACCAGTCCTAGCATAAATGTGGCCATGATCAATTTAAATTTAGAAATTGAATTTCATACAGTGGCAACAGATAGAAACAATTATACCTAAGTCGAGAAGTCTGTCCCCAGGGCGGTTCCACTTCCAACCTTCTAGCTGCTGGTGCTCTGTATATTGCAACCTTCTGTCATGGAACACAACTCTTATAATACTCTAACAAAGAAGAAAACAAGCATCTGATGAGCCACAAAGTTACTGTATGTTTAGAAACAGCCTGTAGATAAAGCACTCAAACATTCCAAAATAGCCACAGTGCCAATAGATATGAATTTACAGAAAAAGATTTGGCAAGCATCAGTATACCAAAATACTCCAGAACACAGAAACAGAACTGAGCAGCAGGAGATATTTGAAAACGTGGTAAAAATGCAGAAGAGAGTTACATCTGATTGCGTATTCTAAAGGTCACTGTGAATTACATGCAGTGAACTGAGCAACACAGCAAAGCATCAGCACTGTGTAGGCAACACCAACTTACTTTAGAAAACAAACAAAAGACTTCATTTATTCTGAAAAACAGTGAATATAGTTTGACCATTTTTTTCATTGGGAATTCTGTGAATTTTTGGTGAAAGTTTTAAGGCATAAAATTAATAGAAAATTCCCTTCTAGTATTTATAAGCATATTTACAACAAAGCTATGATTTTTAATCAATAGCAAGTAGTAATAACACAACTTCCAAACTATTCTAGCTGAAATATTAATCTAAACATACTATGACATGATTAACTTTATTCAGCTAGAAGCAATTATGCAACAATCCCTATTTTTGTGACCGGTTCTGATACAATTGTGTGCTTACTCACACTCTGCTGCATGAATGCATGTACAAAGCGATTTGTTATACAGAGGGGAAAAAATACTGTGCACATTAATTGCTGCTGAACAAACCAGACAAATGTGCATTGGTTTTTTTTCCATTAATCTACAGTCTTACTTGTATTAACAGTGGATAAAGTGTCCCAAAACCCCAAGAACTTTTAAATGAAGTGCCTCTTCAAGATACATTTCATTTCTTTGGTTTTATTTCAGATAACAGAAAGCACATGTGCATGTGTGCATACTTGCACACACACAAACATACCACGCCTTTTTCACTGCAAACTGGCAAGTTTAGAACTTGGAAATATCTGCAACCATCTTCACCAACATGAAATGCCTTCTCTGTTGAAGTACTGGGATTCCAGTATTCAAGTGTTCCAAACGGGAAGTTTGTTGACCGAACATTACAACAACTTGCTATGATAAAAATTACTTTTTTAAACTTTTACACTGCTCTGGTTCTACCTACCAAATTGCTCATCACCAGTATATGAACCTGTAAGATTAGAGCAGAGATACCCCAAGGCTACAAGGAAATAGCACCTAAGGGGGCAAATAGTCAACATGCTTACTACAGCAAGCCAACATGCCAGGTTGTAAAAAGTTTAATTACAGACAAATACCAGTTTTATGCTTGTGCTTAACACATCCTGAAATTCTCTCTGAACAAGCATCCCACAGACAAATCAGATCAAGGCACAGGACCATACAAGCCAAAGTTAACAAATGACATAGCCCTAAGTTGACAGGTAAAGACTCAGCCTCCCGCAGGCACACTGTTCTGGTGTATTCATCAGTACCACTTTCAAAGTGACCTCAACTGAAGTTTTTCTCTTCTTTCCCAATACTTAAATAAGATGAATCTGATTAAATTGATAGATGCTTAGAAGAAAAATCCAAACCCCTCCCCTCCATCAGTTCTTTTAATTGGGCATTTTTCAGTCCTCCTCATTCTTACGCATCATGCAATACCTGAGATCCACAGTACCTTCTGCTAACATTAAAGCACAAAGAGATGAATCTGGAAATAGGAGCTCACTTGTGGAATAAACTGCTCAATGAGCAGTAAAATTCAAAAGATCTGTTTTCTAATGGATGTATCTCCCATATCCCACTGTTGCAAAAATCACAGGTTGGTTTCATGTGTTTTCCCTAACACCTACTAAGAAACATGCTCATAACACCTTCACTTCCTTCTAAATGATCCTCTAGCTTCCTTCTACATCTAATCACTTGAAATGGACAATGAAACAGCTCAGAAGATGTTGGATACAAATCTAGACAGCTAGGTATCTTAAGCTGTGCATAAAATAATTTAGTCTTCAGCACACACAAGTACTCTATGCACTGGGTATTTATATTCATACTTTATTTGTAAATATCACCGGTCCACAGTCATTCTGAGTAAGTATCTCGTGACAGCAGGAAAAAAAAAAAAATCCATAAAAATTCAGTCTCTAGATTACATTTCTCTCACCTAACTTTAGATACCTAAATACAAGATCACTTTTACCACAGCTTCCTTTTACTCAGCAGAAAGACATAGGCACATGTGGTGGAGATTCACCTCATCTTAAAACAGATCAGACTGCAGACCTCATAAAGGGTACCTGAAGTGATTAGTTCACCTTCAGTTATCTAAAGCTACAGGAAATGAACCCATTCATAAATGGGGAAAGGCATACATGTATATTCTTTTAATCTGGAGTAAACCTGAAATAACAAACCTACGCATTATGTTCCACTGTGCCTATTTTCTTTATTGGTCAGCTCAGCTTGTCGACCCCCCTCCATGAAACAGTACAATAAAAGGTTAAGAACTACTCTTTTCATATGCAAGCAGCAAAGGTTTGTTAGTAGCTATGCAGAGAACTTCAATTCACCTTCACCAGTTTTCCATTGATCTCTGGTATGTCTCCAGCTTTCCGATTATCTAGCATCCGTATCTCATAGGACTGACCTTTAAAGAGAAGAAAAATCTGTGTCAACAGAAGAGTCAGAGCACAAAGGTATTTTGTGTTTAATGCACTTGAATTAGCTTTTGGTTCACAGTACACAAGAACACCAAAACTTCTGCTTAAGAGGTTTTTATAACAAGGTTCACTTCACGGCATGGGAATTAATGGAACAAAATTAAACTTTTTGGTCCCTTTAAAACGATATATACTTTCAAAGTTAAGTGTTTCACTTTACATGAAGTATAGTGCTTTTTTTTTTTTTTAAAGAAAAACTTTTGAAAGCTGAATTCCTTAATTTTTGAAACTGAAGAAAGGCAACACATTGAGAACCACAGACTGGTCTTCCAATTACAGAGTTTTTATACTCTTCATGCAACATACATACTTCTCTCCCATGTTTAATTTTGCCCATGTATCTGTCCCCTTTGTACGATTTTTAGGCTTTGTATGATTTCAGAAATAAGCCTTTTAAAGAGACAGTTACTGTTTTTTCCTAACAGGTACAAGCACACCTATCTTTCCAGTGAATCTGATGAACTGTTGTGCTTCAAAAGAGACAAAGCTTGAAGTAATTTATTTGAGCTACAGGGTTTTTTTTTTCTTCCAAGGTGAGCAACATGTATTCATCTGCAAAATCACATTTCCCTAATTGAAATATAGGACAAAATGGGTTTCAAGAGGTTTACTAAGATCAAGTGCAGTAAATTCATTACCTTCTACATTACCCTCCAAACTACCTTTACACTCTAGTGTATACTAGATTTACAAGACAGTTATTGACTTGCCCTACAAGGTAAAACTTCAGCTGTCATACCCCTGTGAATAAGCAAACAATTTCTTCAACTCTTTTCACAGCTTCATAAACTGAAGTCACCTCCAACGAAAGACTGTTTGGTTTGTTTTGTTGAAGGTGACTTCAGTTTATGAAGCTGTG
>NW_020799096.1:3433799-3449139 GCF_003259725.1 Athene cunicularia
GTTTTTTTTTTTTTTTTTTTTTCCTGTAATGCAATTAGCACATTTATATATATGCACACTCTACACTTATACAGGCTTTCTTTACCCCAAAAGCATTTGATCATTGATATAATTGATGACTGATCCATATAAAAATTACATTAGCCTAGCGTAGCTGGAGTAAAACAATAGATCTTTTCTCCTCCTATATTTAACAGGAGGGAACTTCTTTCCTGTTAGTGAAATTTGTTTCAATTACCAGTGTTATTTTACTCACTGATTTAACTTCCGCAGTCCATCTGCATTTACAGACTTTTTTTTTTTTAATCTAGCACAATTAATAAAACTTTTGCCAGTATTTCTCTGTTTGCTCTCATCACTGTGGGCAGGAAGAAAAAAAAAATTCTGATTGCTTGCTCAAGAAGTGTTGTTAACCTTTTGCAGGTACAAAATAATAAGACTAAAGATTTGATTAAGGTAAAATTCAAGGAATACCTGACTCAAAAATTGAATAATAGCATGGGAATTTTTCAAGACAAAGGGGACAGATATGTTCCATTCCAGAGTTTTGGACATGTAGCTGCTCTGAAAATGTGAAAAGCACCATGGCACTCAGCCATCTCTGTATGAGAGCTATAGATGCTACTTTCTCTGCTCTTTCCTGGCGAGTAGCCACATAAGCAAGGTGACATAGGGTGCTAGGAACTTTAACTGTCCACTGTTTAACACAAACTGTAGTACTGCCTTTCACAAAAACCTCAGAATGGTCAAGTTTGGAAGGGACTTCTGGAGGTCCTCTTGTCCAGTCCCCTGCTCACACAGGGCCACCTAGAGGCAGTTGCTCAGGACCAAGCATGGCTGCTTCTGAGCATCTCCAAGGATGCTCACCCAGCCCCTGTTTTATTAGATTCTCTGTAATGATCTTATGAAATAAAATAGCAAAAGCCTAACTAAAGACAATGACTTGTAAATAGTATCCACTGCCCTCCCCTTATCTACCAAGCTAGCCATTTCATTATAGAAGTTTATCAAGTCAGTCACCATGATCACTCAAAGACTATTGAATAGAGTGGCCTCACAATTACACCTGCCAGCCCCCTCAACACTCATGGGTGCATCCCACAGACCCATTGATTTAAGTATGTCCAGTCTGCTTAAGTATTCCCTGACCTGTCCCTCTTCTACCAGGTGTACATATTCCTTGCTACAGACCTGCCCCCTGATCTCTAGGGCCTGGCATTCCTGAAGACCAGTGATGTTAGAAAAGACCGAGGTGAAGAAGGCATTCAGTACCTCAACCTTTTCCATGTCCTGTGTCACCAAGGCCCTGTCCTATTCAGCAGGGGGCCCACATCTTCCAGTCTTCCTTTTGCCACTTATGTACTTGGAGAAAACCATCTCACTGCCTTTGACATTACTTGCCAGATTCAGTTCCAGGAAGGCTTTAGCTTTCCTGACTGCGTCTCTGCGTGCTTGAATGTCATCTCTGTATTCCTTCCAGTGTATCTGTCCTGGCTTCCACCTTCTGCATGCCTACTTTCTGTGTCTAAGTTTTGCCAGGAGCTCCTTGCCCATCCATGCAGGCCTCCTGACATTTTTGCCCAAATTCCTGCTCACTGGGATCCACTGCTCGAGGTTGGAGGAAGTGATCCTTGAATATTATCCAGATTTCTTGGGCCCCTCTTCCCTCTAGGGCCTCATCCCATGGAACTCTTACCAAGAAGATCACTGAGGGGGCCAGAGCCTTCTCTCCTAAAGTTCAGTAATATGATCTTGGTTTCTGCCCTGCTTCTGCCTCTCAGGATCCTGAACATCCACATCCCCAGTGAGCCCTTTCTTGTTGTATGAGGTGCAGGGCACCTCTCCTAACTGGCTCCTCTATCACTTGGGTCAGGAAGTTGTCAGCCGATGCTCTCCAGGAACCTCCTGGATTTCTCACGCTCTGCTGTGTTGTCTCTCCAGCAGACATCAGGGTGCCTGAAGTGCTCCTGTGAGGACCATGGCCTGTGAATGTGAGGCTACTTCTAGCTTTTTGCAGAAGGCCTCATCCACTTGTTCTGGTCAGGTGGCCTATAGCAGACATCCACATTGTTAGGCTCTTTAACCCATAAGCTCTCTGCTGGCTCATCACTCATCCCTAGGCAGAGCTCCAGGCACTCCAGCTGCTCTCCCCACATAAAGGGTAACTCCCCTTCCTCATCTTCTTGCCCTGCCTTTCCTAAAGGGCCAGTATTCCCCCACTGCAACACTCCACTTACACAAGTCATCCCATCATGTCTCCATGATCCCAACAAGATCACAGCCCTACCACTGCATACAGATATCAATTCCTCGTGGTTACTTCCCATGCTGCTTGTATTAATGTACGTGCACTTCAGAGAGGCACCCCACCATGCTCAGTTCCCCAAAAAGTTTTGGTGTTTCCTCGTAACGGCGCTTTATAGGCACGCACTTGCTTACATCCAAAAGATGGAAATGGCCCTGTTTGAGCCTCCTTTTGTTAATTATGTGTTCCCTTTCACGCACATCACTCCAGGCCCTTAGTTTGTCAACCACGTTCATCACTCCCTCACACCGCTGCTGGACACTCTGTCCTGCTCCTGTCATACCCTACTTCAAAGCCTTCCTCACCAGGTCAGCCACACTGCTGGCAAAGGTACCTTTGCTCCGCTTACTGAGGTGGATCCCATCTCTCCCAAGCAGTTCTCTACATTCACAGAACTACAAGTCTAGCTGCACTGTATAAACCAACCTAATGCTTACCCTTCAAAAGCAGTTATCTTCCGTACCACTTCTGCTATTCAACATACATCTAGCTGAACAGCAGCCAACTCAAAACACTGTCCTACAGCTCTGATATGCAGTCTCAGTGGACTCATTGCACAGATTTTATGGTAAGAACCCTGAAAATCCCTGAACAACCAAACATCATCTCTCCAAGATCTGAACTTCAGGAATCCGCTTCCACTGAAAACCTAATCACTTCAAATATTCCATTAGCTCAGAGAATCACAGAATATCTCAAGCTGGAAGGGACCCATAAGGATCAAATCCAACTCCCTGCTCCTCACAGGACTACTTAAAATTAACCATAGTACTAAGAGCATCATCCAGATGCTCCCTGAACTCTCAACAACACTTAACTATTCCAATTAAAATATTGACAGAGGGTGAAGTCAGGGCTTGCTTCCTATTGCCTTAAGAAATGTCACCATAGCTTAACACACATGGCAAATCTTCTGATTGCTTCTGGTATTCCCAATCCAGTAAACTACGACAACTGCTGATGAAATTAAAGAGGGTATTCATTCTCTAAGGTATGCCCTAGTCACAATCTTCTTGAAAATGACTTAAGGCAAGACACTGCCTGATAACAGGGCCAAACAAGAAACCAGTAAGTGACCAGGATTAAAATGTTTTTTTGAGGACTCAGTCCAACCTATAACACAAATATATGTATTGGTACAACTCAGTGTTGCAAAGTGATCCTTATTTCAAACTGGCTTCACTATGAAAGATGTCATCTCTCAGAACTATCCCAAGATTTTATTTTTACATATGTATAAATATATATACTAACAGTTAATTGAGAAATTTTTAGGAAAAAGTCTTAACCTAGGCAGCAAATACACTGTCTAAAGTATTATCACAGAAGGGAAGTTGACCAACTGGGTTTTTTTCCCATATTTATTTAGAAAAAGGATATACCAATGCCTTAATTTTTCAACATCAGGAAGTTACCTAGAACACTGGAAAATAGCAAAAGTTCTTTGCAAAAGAAATCTTTATGTTAAGAGATCTTCAAGGGCAGATGAAACATTTAGTCATTTCAGATGCTGTCACTTAAATGGCGAGCTCTTCTCAGAGGCAAGATAGCAAGCACTTTCTTCCTTCAGCTTCCCACCTCATGCTGATTCCCCAGCACACCGAGCTAACCTTCAAGCTTTGTGTTTTGTCAGGAAGGCTGGAACCCAGCACCAAAGAAAAAGTTTATTTCTCCTGAGTTTAAAGTTTATAAAACCTCACAGTGCAAAGCATCTTGCTGGTCAAGTATACTAATGCAATTTTACCATTTTCTCCTGAAGAGAGCACTTGGGGTACAAAAAGTGCTAAAAAATAAAGTAAATCTGACTAAAAAACCATGGCTGAACTGTGCAATCACATGTTTGTAAGACACTAAAAATCACCTAAAGAACTTCCATTATTCTCATTAGTAGAGGAGTCAAACAACATTTAAAGCATATTTAGACAGACTAGATACTACAAAGTAAAGCATGCAACAACTTTTTTCACATGGAAAGCTGAAAATGATGCTTTGGCACCATGACAGTATCAAATTAGATACAATCTGCTCTCATGGACTTTAGGGCCCCAGTACACAGTGGAACACTTCCACGTATGAAATGCATCACCAAAGTTCACACTACTAGAAGCATTTCAACTTGAGCAGAAAGGATAACCTATCAAGAAAACATACATGTAAAATATACAAATTCTATAACCTAGTAAAGCAATTACTAAGCAAAATAGCTCCCAAATACCAAGGTAAATTCACCAATACATATTTTAACCTGTGTCCTCCTAACTGCACAGTAAAGAAGCACATTACTCAGAAAAGCACATGAGCTAAAAAGATTAATTGTGCCAAAACATGGTAGGATACAGAAATGGTGAATGTAATTTTTAAAAAATTGTTTTTATTTTTCAAATCATCCTGTGGGAGTGTCTTCTAATTGCAGTTCTGCCTATTGAATAATTTTGGGTTGAAGTCCACAAAGAAAAGAAAAAGCAAAACTGAGTCTAGGAACGGTGATCCTAGAGCATTAGAGCCAGGGGAGGGAGGAGTGGGAGAGTACAAAGACATTGATATGGTCCAAAACAAATAATAAATGTTTTTTTGTTCAGAATAGCAGCTGAATAAACTTATGACACCAATGTCATTTCCAGAGGTGAGGGAGGTTTTTTCACATGGCAATGACTACATTCAGATCATTTTACCCAGTAGTCAGTGCCCTCTGTAGAAGGAAAACCCAATTTTCATGAAAACCAACCTCCAGCTATGAGAAAAAACCTGCAAGATTCATATGAAGTATTTATCTAGTTAATTTCTGATAAATGTAGACAGCCAATAATGAAATATACACTAACTACAAAAGTAATTACAAAGGTAGCTGCACTTGCGTTTATGTTTCAAACATAATACTGTTCTGGGAAGGTATGTATAGCTAATTTGAGAACAATTACAGTGGCCTCTGTTGGGCAACACTTTTTGCTTAGGGATTGACATTTTAACATTTATTATGATTTTTGGGAGGTATTTGTGTGTACCTTTTATTGCATCCAATTAACTTGCTATTATGAATCAAATTTAAACTGGAATGCAAAACTAGTCTTGTATTTTAAGATATTACTACCTGAAGTTACAGAATCACAGAATCAACTAGGTTGGAGAGTACCTTGAAGATCATCCAGTCCAACCGTTAACATAGCACTGACAGTTCCCAACTACACCAGATCCCTCAGCGCTAAGTCGACTCGACTCTTAAACACCTCCAGGGATGGGGACTCCACCACCTTCCTGGGCAGCCCATTCCAACACCTAACAACCCATTCAGTAAAGAAATACTTCTTGACAACTAGTCTAAACTTTCCCTGGCACAACTTGAGGCCATTACCTCTTATCCTGCAGCTTACTACTTGGTTAAAGAGGCTCATCCCCAGCTCTCTGCACCCTCCTTTCAGGTAGCTGTAGAATGATGAAGCCTCCCCTCAGCCTCCTCTTCTCCAGACTAAACACCCCCAGTTCCCTCAGCCGCTCCCCGTACGACCTGTGCTCCAGACCCTGCACCAGCTCCGTTGCCCTTCTCTGGACATGCTTGAGTCATTCACTGTCCTTGTAGAAAATTCAATGTGAGGGGCCCAAAACCAAACTTGGTAATCAAGGTGTGGCCTCGCCAGCGCCAAGTACAGGGGTATCCCTTCCCTGTGCCTGCTGGCCACACTATTGCTGACACAAGCCAGGATGCCATTGGCAAGTTTGTCTCCTAAAAGCTCTGTTGGCTTGATTTTTATTGGGGGAGGTGGGGGGATGGAGAGGGGTAACACACAGAGCAGAAAAACAAAAAAACCCTGACTCTAAATGGGAAGTAATGGCAGACTATAGCTATGAGTCTGCAAGTTGGACAAAGCAAGACTAGTAGTAAGGTATTCAACCTCATTTTCAATATGCATTTACTCTGGATGTACCCACATGTATCAAAACATGAAATATAATTTCAGTTTTAGACTTGCACCACAAGCTGCATTCACTACAGTTATGCCTGCAACATACATATACCAACCTTGATTCAAGTATGTAAGAGTTTCATCATATAATTTTACTGCTGGAGATGTTGCAGCACACATAACATACTGGAAGGGTGGATGTTTGGTCTCATTTTCTTGGGGAAGGCTGGAATCTTCCTGTTTGAAAATAGGCAGTGCCAAAACATCACTGAAAAGAACAAACAAATAACTTTGTGAGACTGTTGGCCCTGTTTTGCCTGAAGCTAAAGAAAAAAAAAAGTTATTTGTGACTTAAAAGAGTGGAAGACATACAGAATTGCGTCAGTTTATTAGTGAAACCAATGCAAGCAGCATCCAAAATATTTTCCTCCAAAATTTTAGGCTAGTATACATAAGCAATGCTCTAGGACCTAAGCAGACAATAAAGTTGTGCTGATCCTCTGGAAATTTAATCTTCAGTTCTTGTCTCCACTGAAAAAATCCAGTTTATTCTTTTCACCTGTCCACATAGGCAAACTTGACTAATACTTATGCAGCTAAGAGCAATGCTTTTACTTTCTTATTTGAAATAATACACTCCCCAAAGTTAACTTACAAAGTGAAAACTTTCCTCTCGTTTAGTATCACTACACCTAACCTATTAATTCTGTTGACATTGACAATTTTTCAATATTAACTTTTATTAGGATTTAGCACAGCACAAAAAGGATTAAGCAGCAGATGCACAAAACATAAGTTACAGAAAGTATATGCCAAGATTCACTTTACTTCTAGACATAAGACCACCAGAAAAACTTTGGAACTACAATGTTTTCTGAAGAGTAAAGAGCAAGCCATGCTGTCCATGGGTAGCAGTAAAAAAAGACAGCTTCAGCACAACAGCAAACACACCTGCTTTCTACAGAATTATATATTCTGTATTAACAACAGATTTGTTTTCCTTGTATACAGTAATACTTCATAAATAAAACTTCAAAGACATTGGTAAATTCTGTTCAGATAAGTGTTTTTCTGCACTGAATTTTTGTTTATGATTAATTTATCTACAGATCCATTAAACTTTCTTTGAAAATTAGTTTCTACACTGAAAAAAGATTTCTCACACTACCTCATCTGTTGATTCAGTTTTTAATCTATGTGTATCTTGTATATTTCTCTTGCACTGATCACAAACATAGATTTAATATACTTTGTAAAAGAATGACTTATCTGTATTCTACTATTATTTACACTTTGTACCCTAAAATTTTTGAAGTAACATTATTTTTTGTTGTTCCTCATTTCTGTGAGAGCTTTCTTTATTTAAAGAGAAATGTGTAATTCCTCTTGAATTCTAGCTCATATCTGGAGAATCAAAAGTCAAATTAACAGCCAATATTTGTGTGTCACAGGTTATAGTACAGACTTGGTCTACATAAATATTAGTTATGAGGAGTGCAGCTGGGGTACCCCAACTTTTCTTTCAAAGCGTGTGCCGCACACAGCGATGTAAGACCAGCCACATCACATTCCACTCCCCTGGCTACCTGGAAAAAGCTATATTGACCTGAAAGACAAAATACTCACCAACAGTGAAAAAGTCTAAGAAGTTCATCTATTACTGTAGAGACTGTACAGTTTGTCCCCAAACTAACAACCAGAATTTTAAAAAAGACCAAAAAGACACCCACGCACAGGTTCCTTTCCACTAAGAAGAAATCACAGGAGATGCTACAAGCAGGCATGAAAGCAGTTTACTTAATATAGACAAAAGTAGCATCACATCCAGAGGTAAGCCAGAAGATTTCATAGATTGGTGGACTGCTACTTGAGGATGACTCAGAAGGAACAACTAGATGCTTCATGCCTTGATGTCAGACAAAAGGACAGCATGAGCAGAAGGCAGCCCGACGCAAGAGGGAGTACTGCAACAGGGAGAAGCATCGTCCCAAGACAGGATTACTACACCAGCAAGCCACGCTCGTCATGCACTTTGACACACAAAACACTAGTTAGTGTTTTTATACAGAGGAACTTTAAAACTGAGAGAACACGGAAACAATTACAATGTTTAAAATACACACCTAAGAGCCCAAGTGCAGGAAAGAAGGCATGCAAAGTATCACATCAAATAAATAACCTGTAATTCCTAACTAAGTTCTGCAGCACTTGCTTCCACGTAACATGCAAGATAAAAACACAAGTCTTTTGTGTATTTCTGAAAAATATCTTTCAAACCTTCATTTTCCACCCACAATTTAAAGATAAAAATGCATCTGGTCTGGCTTAAGAACCACGTTACCATGTACCATGATTAACAAACTAGATAAATTAACACACAAAGCATTGGAAGCCAACAAATACAAATGAAATACAAATTTAGCCAGCTTTAAACCTGCTTTTGCTAATGCTCACAAAGTGGTAACAACTACCTGCCACTACTGAGGAAAAAAAAAGACATCCAACTCCTCAACCCCGCAATTAATTTAGTTTTAAAGAGCGTAACGCACATCCTTAAATGCCACCATTCCAAAAAAACACTCCAGCAAACGGCACGAGGCAAGTGTAAGAATCTTCATTTATTTTCCCAGATAAAAACATGTATTTTTCTTATAAAAGGGTCTTCTGGGTACTAGCACATTCCAAAGGAAAAGAGAAGCCAATGCAATTTAAAACTGCTTCCTAGACCATCTTTAAATAAATATAATTTAAATAGTATTTTTAGTTGTTCACTCAAAGAATGAAGTATCAGTGCTTTCGCATCTAAACATACACTTGTTCCCATCTAAAAACAGATAAAAGCTGCAGGCAATTAAGAGTCAAGAAGGTATAAATAAAGCATTTCAAACTAAGATTTTCAAGTATCAGTGGTAAAGAATCTTTAACTGATTTAGAACCAACTATTAATTCCTCTTAAAAAAAGTGATGTATCTTTTCTTACTTTCAACAAGGAAGCTGCTATGAAGTGACTGGTCTATCTGTCAGTCACTGCTGTACAGGCACAGAGGATGACCCTTTTTATTCCATATCTGTGAGCCTATGGCTCAGCAATGCAAAAGCTCTTCTGGGCAGTAGGTGACATAAAGAATGTCTGCCACAAGAGCTGGTCCATCCCTACCCTTCCCCTCTACACACCATTTTTCTGGGCTAGGTTGGGATCTCCATCAGCTCATAGCACAGCCCAACACACACTACACAACTGAGGGTAGTAAAAGCAGGGGATAAAAATCTTACTGTAGAGAAACCCCAATCCTATCAAACATAACTTGAGATACAGAGGCAGAATGAGTTAAGCCCATTTCCCTCCTCATGACCGGCAGTTAGAAAGGTACTGGAATCGGGGAATAAACTGCTAATGTCTACATTTACCTGGGAAATCATATAGGAACATGCATACAAAGAGCACGCCTCCCAGTTCTCTGAGGCCAAAATCCCCTGTTGTTTATCCTTACATTAGTTCAAATAGGGACCATCTAAATTTCACAGTGACAAGCTTCTACTACAAAATAAAATTCATTGCTCACACAGCACAGCTGAAGACAAGATGCAAGGGGTACTCACAGTTCAGAGAAGGAAACCAAAGGGAAACAAATTTAGTGTTTTTGATAGTCCTCTTCATTTAGACTGAAAAATATCTTGTGATTGCGTATCATATATTAAAAATATCTTGTGATTGCGTATCATATATTCTATTATGTAGATCACATTCCTAAAAACTACAGAGATCCTAAATGACAGTCTTTTTCCCACTTCTAATTTTATACTGATTCTATTATAAGACCCAACAAAAAAAAACAGGAAAGCAGGTCAGTCCTCTTAGTTCCAGCTTCTTTTCCCCTCAGACCCCAGATACAATTTCTGAATTTATAAGGAGCCAACAGCCTGGCAGTGCAAATTATCTGCCCCCCAGTAAATCACTGGCAGCCTCCATGTTTACATATACTTCAGCATTCTTCAGTCATTTTCCTACTCATCTGGTGAAACTTGATTTCTGCTGGCTTAGTGCAGACTCATGACAAGCACTTTTACTGCCAGCTTTGCTCAGGTTATTTAACATGGCAAACAACCTCTTACCTAAACTGAAGCACCCACTGGCAGAGTTGCCCACATGGAAGAAAAATAACTTTTCCAAAATAGCTACTGTTGAAATTACTTCAGGCTACAGGGGAAAAGAGCTTTAAGAGACCAACTCTGTTCTTTTTTCTGCCACTGGTTAACTTTTGATCCTGTGAGTAAAAGACTAATTTATTTCACTTGTCTCACCTACAATGGACTGCTATGAGCACGCTGAGGTATAAACAGATAGCAATGCTTTGAAGAAGTAGCATCTTTTGTTAGACTTCTTGATATCATTTGAAAAAACAGATCTACCAAGATTTATTCTTCTGATGGAAGGAACTCTGAGACTAAATTTTTGAAACTATTTGCTCCAGTAAGAAAAGTCTTAACTCAGTCCCTCACAATTTGCTATCCCTCGAATTCAACTGAAAGCATTCTTTCTTCCTAGAGGGAAGAGAAAATTTTCCCAGAAAAACAGAAAGTCTTCATTACACATCAAAAGCAGGCAGTAAACACACCTGCAAAACACTATCTTAGCTAACTATGCTACAGAAGAAGGGTATAAATTAAACTTCACCATACAGAAGTAGGGAGGGTTAGATGAAGAAGCAAGGTGCATGTTAACACTCGAACCAAAGCACCCAGTGGGAAGGGTCACGTATAAGCTATCCTGTGTTATGTAGCCTACGTGAGCATGACCAAGAAAAAAGTAAGACCAAGAAAAATGTAAGTTATCCTCCCATGCTTGTGAAATGTGTTTGTCAGCCACAAAATCACCTTCCTTCCAAATTTAAAATCCTCTTTTCAACACTTTTTCTGAAGTGAAGCTAAAAAAAACAACTACCCTGCCTAATAATAATAGGGTCACAAAATAAAGGAAGAACCTCCTGTCCTTATAAGAACAGGAACTAGGATGTCCTCAAAATTCAAAGTGACATTCCATCAATCATCTGCCTTATCTGTCTTTTGGATTGTATACTTTTGGGTGTGAGTACTAAAGCATCCAAGAACACAGAGGGCTTTTGAAACTTTAAAGGATGGTTTACAAGGACAAATACCTTGAGAAAAATGTTTCTCAAGCGGTATTTGAATTAGAGTTATGATCTCAAAGGCAAGTTCCACACTGTTAAGAAGTCTGAACAAGCCATAGGAAAATGTAAAGGAATGGGAGAGTTGATACTTCCTAAGGCTTCCCTGTGTCCACCACAGCAAGTTTGATGTGAGACAAGACCCCTGGAAGCAGTTGCTGGGACACAACTTTCTCCAAAGCAGTTGTCAAGAAGCATATGAATCAGAAAACAGGTGCAAATGTAATGCTGTTCAGGGAATCCTAGAAGCCATCACACAGAAACTCAGCTGGTTAAAGGCCTCAACTTCTGGGGAGTCTGGCACAAAACGCAAAAAACAACCAAAGAACAAAAATTCCACCACCAAAAACCTGTGTCTTCCTAAACTCCTGAAGGTATCAAGGAAAAGCTGTAAGAATAGTATTTGTTCACAATTACAAATCCTCAGCCCTCCATCCACTCCTCCAACACACGGAGGGGTCAGCAGCTGCTCCAATTTGCAGCAACTTGCTCCTAAGCAGCCATAACACATAAAGTATAACTGAGGGTAGACTTGCTGCCCTGCTCTCAATCCCACATGTCCATTCACGGTGAGAGGTGACAGGGGAACATAGAAGGTAGTTAAGGAAAAGACTCTTCAGGTTGCTTAAGAGTTACTGTCTCCTGGATTTTTTGAAATGTATTCACACATTCAACTGGGAAGAAAAAAACAAAACCCAGTGTCAGTGATCTAGAACATGAGGTTTATCTTTCAGCGTGTTTTATTTGTAATAACAAAGTGAGGAGGCTTAGGTTTGTGACTTCACTTCTGCTCAAGTGTCTACTCCCTAGCAGGTATTTACATAATTTGTGTGCCTGTGTAAAGAATCAAACTCCAATTCTATTCAGTACATAAAATTTTATTTCAGAGTCCAGATGTCAGCGAAAATTATTTTTTCTACAGTGCAATACATAAAAATAGAACAGACCACTGCACAGAAGCTTTTTAATGTATTCTGCAGAAAATACTGTGTACATCTTGAAAAGAAAAAAAATTCAGGATACCTTCAGTAAACACTCCTCTTAAAAGCCAACATGACCAGCAGCAGTCTCAAAAGTGTGGGAGGCGTTAGGAGAAGCATAAACACTCATTTTGTCTATCAGAAATTAACAGCAGCCACAAGGAAAACAGGGTCTGAATAACTCCTTTTAAAAATTTTTTGCACAGTGACTATAAAATCAAGACAGTAACTGTCACGATCCAATCATGTTAATCAGAAGGCAAAAAAAGGATGTCAGGGACCCAAAAGCTGTTAGAAGAAAACACCCTCCCTCCCTCTCTTCTCCACCTGAAAACAAAGCTCTAAGACAATGGTCCCCCAAACCCTTACAGACCACCTTAATGATTACTTTAGCCTAAGCCTTGGAGGAGAGTTGATCCACAAAGTTCTCTCACTTGGGATCCATCCAAGGCTCTCCACAGCACAGTATGGAAGCAAGACTTGACTGCAGTTAGGTTTCTGTTCTTTTCAACCAAGGCAGCAGCCAGCTCCATTCTCCAAAGACTCTCCAAGTATTTGGGAGATGCAGCAAACCGTCTCGATTCTCCACGGAGGACTGTCTGGATATAGTTTCATACAGTGTTTTGTACAGCCCTTCCCATTGCAGAACTAAGAGCTATTTTTTTTTTTCAATTTAGTTTAATAAACGTCAGGTTTTAATCTAGAAATATATACCAAAATAGCTACTCCTGAAACAATCAAGTTCCCCATTGACAGGCCTCAATTTTAGAACTACAAATACCATTGGAGTTGCAAGCATGAAAATAAATCCATATACTAGGCTTCCAAATTACACGTTAAAAAATCAGCCATTCAGGTACTTGTCCTTATATTAATGTCCATTTAACTTAATTTAAATCTATTCATTAATCAAACAATTCATTACATGAAAAATGGAATTGTGCTAGAGAAGTGGCAGGCAGTTCCTGAAACTTATCTTTTCAATTAAATAGTCGCCATTTTTTTAATCAGTCCACAGCAATGATCAGTGGTCCCTAAAATTACACAATTCTTGCTGCGTTATGATGGATATTATGATGGATCTGCAAGAAATCACTATGAGAGTCTTAAATCTATACAATAGTGTCACTACCAACTGAAGTTAACAGAAAGACTCAAAACTCACTATCATTAAAAGGTACCACGTTTTTATACAGGTTTCCGAGTTATTTGACATATTTGACAAATACTATCGACTGAATTGAATTTTCTGTTTATAGGCAGTCTCTTATTGCATGAGAAGACATGAGAATCAGAAAAACTGGGTTTCAAGAATTTAAGGAAATTCTGAGAACTATTTAAAACCGCAAGATTCTTCAGAGAAACTTTGTCCAGTTAGCTTCCTTTTAAAAAACCCTACAGTTACTGCTCAGTGGACACCATCAGTTTTCTTAAGAATAAACAGAGGAGTAATGCCATATATTTTGCTTCAGAGCACTTCAGATCATCAACTCAAGGAAGCATCAACTACATTATACACAAGCCTAATAGGTAAAAGGGTTATGTGCAGGTCTTCCTAGCAAAATGCAGGGACATATAGCTTGGGGAGTTTTCCCAGTATTCTCCTCTATAGAATATTTCTTTTTTTCTTCTATCATCTTCTTTTGTAAGGAAGTGGCAGGTGATTAGCTTCTACTGGCACTGTATAGAAGAGTGACAAAAGTAGTATCTTCACTCTTCATGCTATGCCACTTCTCTTAGTTTTCCCCTCTGACTTAACAGGACATGATCTCCTTAAAGTAGAAACGTAAGCAAGACATAACATACTTGCTGAAATCACTCTGAATCCAGCAAACACTAATTACAATTAGGTGATCCCTTTAACTATGTGTTCAGAGATAAAAGTGACAAATAATATTAGCCTGTGTTCCAAAAATCCTTGCACCTCATCACAAACATAAAAGCGTGCAACAAAATTTAAGACTCCTCTAATAGCTTCACCTGTGCAATTACTTTTAAGAGCTGTTTTTAACTGCTACAACTCTTTGTTGTAATTCAAAATATCCTAATAGGCAGGTATATGTAACTAAAAAACCACTTAGGACTGCTGCCCACCATAAAAGGATAGTAAGAACAGAAGAAAATCTACATGACAACAAGTAAAGATTAAAATTCTTAAAGTTTCAAGAAACTAAACAGTGTATGTTACTGGGAGGAGAAATGAAGTCTACAAAGATAAGGAAGTCTTTAAAAAGCCATTCCAGTCAAAACTCAAGACTTAATCCTAAGAAATCCTAGAAAGAACTGTATCACAACAGAGAAAGAAAAACTTATTGAACAGGGGTGCATGCATTACCCATTGGTGTGTGCACAAGGAAAAGATAACCAGAAACCAAATGCTGAGAAGCCATCCACCCAACTGCCACACAGCTGCCCAGAAAAAGTGGCACAAAAACGCACACCACTTTGTGGGGTCAGCGTTCACTTGACAGACAGAAACGGGAGAGAGGTGGAATAAAATCCAGACAAGCTGAATGCAAAACCAGGAGTATTCTCATAAAGAGAAGTGAATCACCTTGTTCTCTGTACTGGCAAGTTCTCAAAGTTATTTTTAATTAAAAAAAAAACAAACCTCAAACGCCACACAACACAAGAACCCCATCAAATCTATATCTCACCATAAACTTGCTGAACTCCCAATCTCAAGTACTAGCAAAAGGGTCCTCATTTCTACTCAGCTAAAGCCCTTTACGACTTTGAACAAAGACACTGCAGTACCTACACTTTCCCTGGGAAGTACTGCCTTAAAACACATATATAATAGCTCAAAGTTGTGGTGGCCTCCAAGTTTCAGGTAACTGAGGGAGAACACATCTTCCACACAGGCTCCGGCTGCCGTGACGCTCAGGAGGAAGCGGGTCGCGCTGGGGCAAACCGTCCCCGCCCAGCAGTTACCACCTCGGAGGCGGGGGAACACACTGGGTTCTTACG
>NW_020799096.1:3449189-3571672 GCF_003259725.1 Athene cunicularia
CCCGGGCCGGGCCCCGTAAGAACCCAGTGTGTTCCCCCGCCTCCGAGGTGGTAACTGCTGGGCGGGGACGGTTTGCCCCAGCGCGACCCGCTTCCTCCTGAGCGTCACGGCAGCCGGAGCCTGTGTAACGGCCGCAGACGCTGTCACAGCCGGCTGAGCAGACGCTCGGAGGCAGAGGGGCGATCCCTGGGAGCGCCTGAGGCACGAGGGAGGCCCAGGTAACGGCAGTCGCGATCGTTCTTAAGAGCCCTGTGCCCTCCTTCGGTCTGTCAAACCCGTAAGGCAGATTTTTTTTATATCCTAGTAAGTCAAGTTCCCATTCGTGGAGGAGTAAAGATGATAGGAAGGTGGCTGCTTGGCCTTGTCTTGACCTACAGCTTTTTCAAAAGAACAGAGGAGCCTGCCCAAAAGAATCCAAATGCATCACAGTCTGAAAGTCTAACACTTTCCAATACTAAGGGAAAATAGAAGAACAAAAAAAGAGTATCTGCAAGCATGCAAGGCAGAAAAATATCTCACAAACTATTCAACTAACATTATAAATACACTATTTAATTTGAAGAATGAAATCTCAACACCACCCACCCACCCACCGCATCCTGGAGTCAGAAGTTTACAGCTTAAAAGTGTTGAAGAACATAAAGGCTCCCATGGTGCCTGCAGGCAGGACTAACTCAGAAATGAGGAGCTCAGAGGAACTGGAAGGAAACACCTGTAAATGGACATAGACCAAGGAGATAGAGCTGTTGGCATCTGCAGGTAAAACCATCCAACTGTGGTGAGGTGAAAAGTGCAGTACCTAGAAAGAATTGTCTTGGCTTAGTATTTGTTCCCTCTGTTTCTGTCTGGCCTTTCATTTGTTTCTTGGCCTATTTTAAAGCAAGTCCATTTTGTAGATTTTTAGCAGCATTAAGACTACCTTTCTCTCCTTCAATAGGCCAAGCTGAGCAAAAGCCAGGTGTATTCAAGCAGCATCAGATTTGTCATTCTGGGATATGAATTTGTATTTTGTAAAAATTGCTGAAACAGCTTGATATTATGCTGTTATTAAAATTGATTAATTTGCATTCGCCAAGGAAAGGATCCAGGAAACAGCTAAACTTTTAAGTAATTCTTACTGATTATAATGGCCTGGCTGTTGGAGAAGACTAGGAGGGATGCAAAAAAGAACTGGAACTGCCTGAGGTTTAGATTATAATCCTGTCCCCTCTGCTCATAAAATACTTAGCCCAGTGAGAAGGTGCCAACAGGGTAAGTAACTCACGACTTCATGTAAAGAAGAGTTCCTCAAAATCTCAAATGTCAATAATTCAGAAGACAGTTAAATAATTTTGTGAGAAGTGTCATTAGAATGCTAGATCTAGTGAGCAAGGTACAGAAAAGTACTGAGACTGTAAAATACACTTTGATCATATAGTTCCATGCTTTAAGTACAATCACACAAGTTTTTCAAAAGATACAAGTTGGGAAGGCCCTAAGTTCATTAATAATTAACGAAATACTAGCTGTTGTTCAAAACATATACCCTCAAAGAGAAGCACACAGACCATGATTTATGATTTTTAAAAGCAATTTGCAAATTAAGATACAACTGCCAGCTTCTCTAGAAAATCATACTGGTGTTTCTGCTGCTGTATTTGATGCAAGAGTTCTCTGTCTGTCTATGTATGTATGAACAATTCATTGTTCATATCAGAGGAAACTTAAAAAAGGGAAATTCATTAAGAGGGCAGGGGCTCATGGACAAGTCACTATCATAGGCACTAGATACCAAGTTACAGCTTTTGATGAGAAGAATTGAAATTACCACAGACAAAATACCTCTTTTTGAAGCCTGACAAGATGACAATAATACCTTGAATTCATTGATTTATTATTATGATGGAAATATTTGTTAGCACTTACGAAGACTGTAAAAACCCAAATGATGGCATTAATTAATTTCAGTGACTGTTATGGGATGTTTATGGTCCAGTTAATAAATTAATAGGCATTTTTTCAGTGTACAACAGTAGATTATTCATTATTCAGCATAAAAAGTTATCTTACACTCCTGTCATTAAAGAATTACATTGCTGAGAACTCAAACCTCATCCCAAGCAGACATCTGTAGATCTAAAGTGGACTTTGTAAAAGAAAGGTAGCACAAATAACACAAAAAAACACTTTTGTAAGGGATAAAAAAGAAAGTGGTGGTTTGTGGAAAACTAGGAGTGCACTTTCTACTTCTGACAGTCAGAGAGGTAAGACAGGATCAAAGACCAGAGAAGCCAGATACAGATATGATTTATGCATAGCAAAACTGGTTTATCTGCTTACTTTACTTACATTAACATAGCTACATAGCAGTTACAAGATCATAAATTTATGATTTTTATAACGGGGATTTTTTTTCTTCTGACATAAATTCCAATCTCTGGTGAGGGTATCTTCAGGGGATAGAGTAAGACCCATCCTCTTGCAGTTCAGTCTTTAACAACTGAGTAAAGCTTATCCATGATAAACAAACTGACTTTATATTTCTGAAGATGTTCTCTTTAGCTATTTTAGGGCACAAACTGTCCTTTTTCTGTTAAAATATGAATATTAAAGTACATACATTTTTCTTTAGCATTATTTATATCCCTGGCTAATTTACAGCAAGTTTTCTGTAGAGGTTTGTGGCATGTGTTTTTCTTGTTTTTAAGGTGCAGGCCTGTGATATGTTTGTTTCTTTGGGGCAGGTCCCTTGGTCAGTCCCGTTCTCAGATCATCTGCTGTGGATCAGCAGTGCATACCATCACTGCTTTCCAGCCAGATCGAGCCAGCTCCAACCTATAGAGTTACAGCTTCAGTGCAAATCTACCCAAGTACTCAACCTAAATCTCTACTGTTTGTAATTATGATGCAGCATTCTCCACTTTTGCTAAAAGAGTTTGAAAACATCTTTAGCAGAGAGTGATTACAAACAGAAACCTTGAAAACAAAAATTTTCTATTTATTTCTCAGTTCTTACGCTAGCCTTGTGATTTTTTTAATGCCTACAGTTGATGGTCTGCATATTGCATGAATGGTAGCAGCTTCCATATCTTTTTTTAAATTTTCAATCCTACTCTTTCTGTTAGTCTTCCCATAATTTAACTTTTGGGATGATTTGTTGCTGAATTTACATATATGCCTTACACTTATGGAGAGTACAGTCAAGTGCAAGGTATTTTAAAGACTAAGCAAATAAAGAATACAGATTTCTATTGCAAAAGTAAAGTTGTTCTTATTCTTTATGAGAAACGAACAGTCTTTGCAGAACCATGGAGTGGTTTGGGTTGGAAGGGATCTTACAGACCATCTAGTTCCAACTCCCCCACCACGGGCAGGGTCACCTTCCACTAGCCCAGGTTGCCCAAAGCCCTGTCCAACCTGACCTTGAACACTGCCAGGGAGGGGGCAGCCACAGCTTCTCTGGGAAACCTGTGCCAGTGCCTCACCACCCTGACAGGGAAGAATTTCTTCCTTATACCTAATCTAAATCCACCCTCTTTCAGTTTTCAACTGTTACCTCTCATCCTATCGCCACACTCCCTCCCCACCTTTCCTGTAGCCCCTTTAAGTACGGGAAGGCCACCATAAGGTCTCCCCGGAGCCTTCTCCAGGCTGAACAACCCCAACTCTCTCAGCCTGTCCTCACAGGGGAGGTGCTCCAGCCGCTGATCATCTTCGTGTCCTCCTCTGGACCCACTCAAGTAGGTCTGTGTCCTCCTTCTGTTGGTGCCCCCAGAGCTGCAGGACACAGCACTGCAGGGGGGTCTCATGAGAGTGGAGGGGAGAATCCCCTCCCTCACCATGCTGGACACACTGCTCTGGATGCAGCCCAGGACATGGGTGGTCTTGACTGGAAAAACTGTCATGCTTTTGATGCTGTCTGTATTCCACAGAAGACTAGAGTGGGTCTAACCAAATAGGAACCACTGAAAATGCACATATGGTACATTTTTTATGCCCTTTTCCTAATAAAATTCCTGTTCTGCAACATAGACAATATAAGACCCATGCAGAATCCCACAAGTTGAGCACATGAGCCTATTTTGAGGATGAGATTGGAGAATTTGTGCCTAAATTGTTAAATACTTACTTATCAATAAAGCTGAGAGCAGAGGCTATGGGACAGGGAAGACCCTCTATACTTTATAGAACGATGCTACTTTCCTCCTGGCTCCGTCTCAAGCTTTGCCTACATGAAAAACATTCAGAACTTTCTACCTGCCTGGCAGAGTTGTCTAAAACAGGAGTTAAGCATTCTGAGATCTCGCATTGCTTCTCTAACCCTCTGAGCAGGCCAAACCTTCAAGCCTAACTTGTCAGAGGTGACATTCCTTGTGGCCCTGCCATTCCATTTCTGCATGTCCCTGTCACGACTAACTGGAATTGGAGACTTGATATAACAGAGAGCAAACGTGTGCAGCGCAAGCCCAATTTTGCAAATATATCTGCATAAATGCATTCTAAGTACAGTTCTACTGGGATGTGGGAGAAGGGATCCTGGGACACTCCTTTCTCCATCTGCTCTTCACTGATGCTGGCTGGCATCCTGCCCTGACGTCAACTGCTGTCTCTGTATAAGCCTCGCTGATGTCCAATGAAGGGCTGAAGGATGCTGCTTTGCTAAGGGTAAAACACTCAGGACAGAGCCAAGAAACCTGGTGATTATGATCAGACTGAAGCCTAGTGCCTGATCTGGTTTGTATTTCTGCTGAGGGTAGTCAGTCTCAAGGGCCAATGTGGTTAGCTCCTGTATACAACCCTTAATTTATAGAAGACTGCCTCCCCCCCCCTTGTGTTTTAATGCCAAAACATCGATGCATGCTGCCATAACAACCTAAAGGCAGGTGCTCAAAAGTGCGTGGGAAGAGTAACTTCAGAGGGACTCTTAGATAAGGGTGAGCAAACAGAAGAAAATACAGGGAAGCGATGAAGAAAGACAAGGACGTGGTGAAAACAGGCCTTGAGACAGCACGGCCCTGAGAACAGCGAGGAGGGGATGCACCTCCTCTAGGCTGAGCAGAGGCCAAAGAAGGGGGGACTGGAGGTGTCAGTGGACATCCTCACTTTCCCCTTCCCTTGCTGTTTGGTTCCTTCTGCACTGGGAACTGTGCACATCACAGGATTGCATCAGGGAACTCCAGCACCCATTCTTCATTTGTGGTTCACTGTCCAGGTCAATAGGAACAGCACTCTTTGCTCTACATACTTGTGTCAGCCAGCCTAAGTTTCAAATCACCCTGACCCTTGTATTGAAACGGATTGATTTTATAACACTCCACTGCAGTTTCATTAATTTCACACTTCAGAACCCAAATACAGCCTCAGTTCTTTTTTTTTTTTTTTTTTTTTAAAAAAAAAACCCAAACTTAACACATTTCTAATAAAAACACGCTACTCAACAATTCTACCAGCGCAGAAGTAATGTAATACAGCAATAGGTGTGAGACTGCCGACAAACAAATAGCTGTGTCAAGGTAGATCATTAAACACTGCCAGGTTTACATACATTGTATTTAGCCCAAAAGTGATAAGATAAAGATTAATACAGAGAGTGAACCACATTATAAATTGAAAATCAATTAACATCAACATTATCTGGAATCTATGAGCCTAGCTCTTGTCAAAGCACAATAATTTTTAATTACAAGAAAAATATGAATGCTGTACATGACTAATATTTTAGTCATGAAGAGGTAAATTAGGCTCATGGATCACAGAAATATGCTGATGCAATAAGCTATATAATGCATCAGAATTTCAATGCCAAGTGTTTAGCCAGTGTGCCTGGACTGATACGACAAGCAGCCCACAGTCCTGATCTGCAGATCAGCTGAGCTTTGGCAGATAATCAAAGCCGACGTGAAACATCAAGGTATTTCTAAGTCTGTATTACTTCATCTAAACAGACTTTTATCTACAGAGTGCAAATGTAATTTTGAAAAGAAACAAAAAATTAAGACACCTAGGACTATCATATTAAGCAGTAAAACATTCCTATACTGTTACTAGCACACACATACGGTGCCGTGGTTTGTAAAAATTGTAAAGTTGTAGTAAAGTAGCTCTCCACTATGTTGACTGTCCTGCTCAAACTGTTCTCAAAGGGTCTGCGATCACCCGCTCTATTTGAAGGCTTGTAGATTAGCAAAGGTTGTGAAGTCTGCATTCTTGTGTGTTACAGCATTATAATAATTATTATTAAAAATCACCCCTGTTCATTTCTTACCGCAGGT
Source organism: Athene cunicularia (assembly GCF_003259725.1). Taxonomy (NCBI): domain Eukaryota; kingdom Metazoa; phylum Chordata; class Aves; order Strigiformes; family Strigidae; genus Athene; species Athene cunicularia. Next base: position 3,455,441 of record NW_020799096.1, read on the forward strand.
AGCTGCTGTTACTGGCAGGATACTGGTGATGGTGGTAATGTTCAGGCTGGCTGTGCCAGAAGAGCATTTTGGGATGAGATGAAGCGTTGTGCTCAGCTAAGAGGTGGTCACTGCAGTGGCGAGAGGGAAGAAAAAACAGATAGACACATTCTGGTTAAAGTTGCAGTTGTGTTCCTCTCTACCTTTCCATTCAACTGCTGCCAGTGAGTTTCCTGGTGTCACACTCTCCACAGAGGCAGGCAAAGGAAGAGGCTAGGTGCTGCCTAGCTGCGAGGCTTTATTACTAGTGATGTGATATCTAGTGCAGCTCAGACCTCACCAGCATCCCAACTGACCTCGTCCCCTCCCTCCACACTGCCAGGGTGCCACCGAGCAGAACTGCATGTTACAGAGCCAGGAGAAAGAGCAATCCCATAGCACTTCTGCCTTAGAGACGTACAGTTCCCTCTTTACACACTCTGCTCAGCATACCTGAACCTCCATAGGCATGACTGACTGAAGAGAAAAAGAAAAAAGTGGAATATACAATCACCTCTTTAAGGTAAGCGAGAAACACTCAGTACTGTTTCCTGTATCCCTTTGGCCTGTTCATTCTGTATGTGTTCCAGTGGCAGGCTACTACAGAGTACAACTTTATAGTTACCTTCTTACCATTAAAAAATATTTCAAAAAAAAAAAATGAAAACACTGTCAGGAAAAATATTTATTCCAACACCCACCCACACGACCCCTCACACACACACTCTAGGGAAAAATCATATTTGGATGCAAAACAGCTGCTTGGTGCACTCATGTCTCAGTTCCATTTGCTTGCCTGGGTTTGCAGCCAGGATTGTAAAATCTACATTAAAACCCACTAAACAGTACTGCTCCATCGTGCTAAGACCTTGACACTCAGAAATAGAAGGGGGCACACATCCAAAAACCTCATCTGAAAATAGTTACCTGCAGAGGGCACCCATTCTACTTGAAATGGGAAGGACTACTGATAAACAGTAGTAGTTCACTGGGGTTTTTAGTGGTTTTAGTGCTGGTTTTTTTTTTAAATACCACCCGCACACAAGCACACATTGCTTGTTCCCTAGAGCTCATTCTATAAAAATATACTTTCAAATGGTATTGCAATCTTGTGACAACATGCAGCCTATGAAAAATCAGAGTATCAAAGAACAAGGTTCTGGAAAACAAAAAGGAATTATTTCTAATAGAGTGCTAGTAATACGCAGCAGTCAAAATAACTTCATATAAACAACATCGTTGGTTATTATTTTTCATAATATGAGGCAGTTCTCCTTTAACTTACCGTTTTTATTCAACATCAAACACTACAAACAAAGAAGCAAAGGGCAGAATAATAACAGGAAAGGAACTGTAAATATGGGAAGAGAAGGAACACCCACATGTGACACTGTCCAGAAAAGCAGACAAGAAATGGGCCTGCTGGCTTAGTGATCCCACAAGATAATTCTCTTCCACGAGGCACTTAGGTACCCCAAGGAGGGCTGTCCTTAACACAGACCTGCTTGTGCACACAAATTGATCTTTGCTCCTGCTGGAGAAGTCTTTTCAAGGTTATTTTTTCACTTACATGTCTATCTGTAACTGCCTACTCTTAATAAGCACCCTTCTAGCAGGCTACAGGAGTCCCAGTGATCACTGCTGCATTTTTAAAATAAAAAGAATATGTATCCAGGAAAAAAAAAAAATAAAAAAAATCACCTGTCCACTCTGTCTCCAACCCTAGATTTAGGCAAATATGTTAAACGTGTACAGTGCATTGTATTTGGAAGTCCCATTTCCCTTTGCACTGATTATTCTCAAGAAAAGGACTACACATCCCTCAAACCACTTTCATAATCTTCCCTTGGGGCCGATATGAGCTTCCCACAAAGGGGGTAGGCATCTATTTTATTCTGTGACTTGTATTTCTATTAAACGTAAAGAGCAAAACGACAGATCCCCCTTAACTTGAAGAGCTTTTGGTCCCTAGCACAGAATGGCTCCCACACTATGTGTATCCCGCAGAGGTCCTGTGGCTTTAAAATCATCTGGCACTTTTTTATCACCCCAGAATAGCTTGTTGCTTTTAACAGATGCTGGTTTGTCAAAATGCAGGTGGGAACACTGCAGTTTTGATCAGTCTTTTTTTGTGAAGTCCAGGTGAGCAAAAGCAATAGAGATTCCCAGACTAATCAGGAACCGATTTTATTTTTTATATATCTATATACACAGATTTACATCTACATATATATACTATACCAAAAAACCTGGACTCTTATTTTTCATCTTTAGCACAGTAGGCTTTGTTACTAGCCCTTTTAGAATTAATTTTGGTATTTTTAAGTAACACAAGCACAACACATCCAAAGTCCTAGATTTGTTCTTCTGTCAAGAAAGACAATTTGCTGTCATTGAAAATAACCACCCCAGGGGAGTCCAGGCAAGCAGTTGCAGATTAGGCTTCTGGCCTGGCTTTACCCCGTATGTTTTGAGCATGGATAGGGAGCAAGAGCTGTTAGGCCTAGGTACTTCAGTTCTCTGGTTTCAGCCCTCTCTGTCGTTAGCTTGTCCAGCTGTTAACAAACCTTTGACTCTACTGACCGCAGTAGTAGGCCATAATAAAACACAGAAGCATCACCGAAAATGTGCCCATTCAGTCTTTTGCCTTCATTTGATTTTTCAAGTATTATGCTTATGCAGACCAAAAATACCCAAGTCATTGGGTTATATCAAATAAGCTACTACCTTGACAAGATCAGGTGTTTATTAGTAGAGGAGGGTGAAATGATTGAGGGCTATTCTGATCTTAGTTTCTAAATACCTGCGGCTTCTGTTCGAGGTCTGTGTTACAGGTACCCCTCACGGTACACAAACAATTTCAAACTTGAGAGTGGGGCCACAAAAGATGCTGCTACAAATCATCATATCCCACTGCGACCGCTGTTCCTGATGGTGTGAGAGAAGCAAAGCAGAACCAATATTGTGGACTTCCATGCAAAAGCACTGTGGGGAGAAAACTTTTTTCCCCCCCTCCAAGGGTTGACAAGGTGCTTGACTTAAGCACTCACAGCAGTATTGACTTCCTTGTACGGAAAGTACTAGAGAGAACATTTAGGAAAGATGTTATTATTCAAACTGAAATTAAACACTACCAAATAACAATCAGTATTTATTTTCTTTCTTCTCTTTACAGTCTTGTGTTTTGACTGATCTTTGTTGCTAACAGAATATGGGTAAAACTTTGAGTACAGCTTAGTTTTTTAAATCAGGATGAACTTCCCAGGTTATATTTAATTCTGGTATTTTGCCTCATGAAGCACTGTATATTCCCCACACCCACACCTGCTGCCCTTGACTAACCTCTAGACATAAAGGTATGTGGTTAAACGGTCTTGCAAGTTTGGGGACAAATAAGGTGAGTTTTTTTATCTTGCGCTGTTTATTGTTTAAGGGGCTATTTTTGTTTCTTGCTTTATGATTTGCCCAGTAAGTACTAAAACAGATCTCAGCAAAGGAGCATTGTATACACAAACAACAAGACATTATTTATTTAAAACATCTCTTGCTCTAAGGCATGTGTATGGCATGCAAAGGCCAACCTGAAATTTAAGGTGGGGAAGCTAATGTTTTGCTAATGGGTGGATCTGTGCTGAAGTTCTTTCCCATGTGGAACCTGAAAACTTTGTTGGATTTTTCCATGAGCAGCATCCAAAATGATGAGGTCACCTAAGGCATCATTCAATTTGCTAATCTTTTTTATAGTGATCAGACTCCTCACTTCATTTTCTGATTGCCTTTCTGAGAACAACACAAATGACCTTAAAACACCAGTATTGTAACTGGTTACATACAGAATGCCATTGCTCTTTGCTTTTAGCAACTAAAAATTATTCTACAGACAATATATGGAAAAATTCAATCAGGTACCACGTTAGGACATCGTAAATTCACTATATATTCTAAAAATTTTATTTAAAGGAAGTTTTTGCTGTCTCGTGAGGATTTTCAGTTGTGTTTAAAATACTAGGTCAGTTTAAAATCAGAAGACATATTTATGCAGGAACAATCCCTACACACTTCAGCCCCAGAACAGAGTATAGAGGAGAAAGTACTGTTACTTTGACGCATCCTGTTCAGTTGCTGGACTCTTTCTGGCTGTGTAACAGTTGCTGCCAAACGCAGGGGAACTCTGGAATGAAAACACCTGTCAAAGCAGACACTGGTGACCCTGTTCACCTAAATCACTCCACAAGTGAGGTATTCACATTGATGTGACACTCCCTGCTTGGATGTGCTATGAATCCATCAAACGTGTATGTGAAAGGTGCTGAAACATATTTCTAGCCCCTCTTTCTACTCTTGAATACACAGCCTTCCCGTCTCTCCTATATACATTGTTAGTGGGGCTGTATCCCTTGCCGCTACTATAATGAGTGTAAACACTAACAGGTAACAATCACAGGCAAGAAAAACTCCTGCATGTGACCCACGGCTGCACTGATTTACAGTTCTCCACACGTCTCCTGAGACATTGAGAGCTGACTCAGCCATGTCTGGTGCCATGTCTGGTCACTGAAGGTGGCAGAAGGACACAGTCAATGCCCACAGATGGCCTGTGAACAGCAATGCACTGTCTGGCTGCTGCAGTTTAGGATAAGCAGCGACGCCTGCATATCCTCCATATCCACCTGATGGCTTTATTCTGGATCACTGGGTGCTTTTGGACATCCTAATCTGGGCCTGCTTAATGCTGAAGCACTGTAAGGACTGCTGTATTTACCAGTCCTTCCTCTGTGATACAGAACTCTCAAGAAGCAGGGCTGCCAACAGAAAGGGGAAATGGGAAAAACCATAGATAACATTTTTGGCAGATCTCCTAAATTCCAGCAGAAATCTCAGAACACCATCAGCAGAGACATGGCAACACATCATGGGGTATGTGACCAGAATGGCACTCTGCTTGACGCGCAACAGCGCTGAGCACACCGAACACCTCAACAGCTCCTCCTGATCACCCCGATGACGTACATTAGATAGGCAGCACACCCTATGCTTGGGCTTCAGTGTCTCCTTGATATGAGGCACTGTGAGAACTAACTTTATAGGTAAAGGAGAAATATGGATTGTTCTAATGCTCAAGGGTCAGTTTACAAAAACCGTAGGTTTGGATTTTTCTGAAGAATGCTGGGTATGCTCCTTTCCTCTTGGGATCTAGTCCCTTTTTAAAGTCCGAGTCTCCATTGCTGTGTAGTTTATTCCTCCAGTGTCATACTCCTCACATAACCTACTTTAAATCTAAGAGAATGTGATTAAGGTGTTGAGGTATGAACTGACAAATAAATGTCTTACTGACTTCACATCTCATGACACAGAGGCACGAGATGCATTACCTTTGCTTTCTTCTGCTGTCTTTTAGGAAGACTTGGAAAGCCTGCAAAGGAACCTACCATATGGAGATCATTTGTGTGCATAGAGATTTAAACAGCAACAGATAAAATTTTCATTTAACGCATCACATCATACCGAAATCAAAACTTAGAAGTTAGCAAGTTTTTATGGCTATGACAAAGGATGGTTTGTTTGGGTTTTTTCAGGATTCAGGAGTGTGTAAAGGTGGACAAGTTCAAGTGTTTTTCTGCTATTCTACACCTGCTGTGCACCTGCTTTGTAGCCTAAAAACCAGCATTTGGACTCCCAGACTCCTGCAGCAATGTAGGCTTCCTACGTGCTCTGACACAGAAAAGACAGGTCAGTTCCTTCTCATTCCAAAGGGACAGAGTCCCTTTTACCTGAGGCTCTGAGGCAGGTCTGGTACCCTGTCAGCTTGAACATTTTCAAGCATTGGGCTGTCTTGGCTTTATGGAGAAAATCCTCCAACATCAGTGTTTTCCTCTGAATGCCCAACGCAGACATCAAAAAATGCCGTATTGCAAAAAAAAACCAACCCCAAAACCCTTCCTGAAAACAAATCACAGGGGATTTTAAAGTTTCTTAAGGACAAGAGCTACAACTTAGAGGGGATTAAGTATATACACCCTGTCTCACTTCTCATACTCTGCAACAGGGCAAATATCTCCTTCCTTATGTGGTTCAAGAAGCAAGAGCTCATTAACAGACTTCTGAGAAAAAGCAGCCTCTGATGACACCAGCAGCTACTTCTGAGTGTGTTTTTTAAACGTTTCATTTGACTATTTCTGAACAATCAGGTAACATCCAACTAAGATTTCATCTCTAGGGCAAATACAGGCTTTATAAATAATGATGCATGAAAACTCCTTTCAGAAAACAGACTGTTTCATCTGGGCAAAACAGTTCAATTGATTAGTTGGCCAACATGGTCACAGATGTCATTTGAAAGATCAAACACCCTATCAAATACCTCAAATTCTCTACATAAAATAAAACCATCTATGATTACATTTAGTACGGTGTAAAAATGCTTTACTACATCAGTTTATGCTGAAAGGACAAAAATATAACAGGCCAGAAATTACTACTTTACCAGATTAGAGGTTTTCTGCACTTGCATACCGTTAGTTACATTGGAAGTTTAAGCCAAGTCGAAATCTGTTTCCTTGTCAAGAAAGAAGACGTATTTCCTTGTCTTCAATTTTCAGAAAAAAAACACCCCAAATTCTGAATATGACATTGTCCCTTTGAAAATGATCATAAGAGAAAATAATCTTGAGTAACAAACCTGTTGAATTATGCTGCAGTTACTCCCTATGACAGGCTGCTGAGAATGGTTCAACTGGGTGTAGTAACTTCTGCTGTGTCAGGTTGGCACTCAGCAAACCCACAGAGAGCACAATAAACATAAATATGATAGGGATAAATGGGCAGTCTGGGAACTGGAGGATTATCGGGAGAAAGCAAGCTGATGTCTTCTCCCAAATTAAACCAGTAAACTGATCAGTTTTGCAGGGGCAGCCTAGTTCCAGGAAAGATGAAAATCAGCATTCATATTACATTCTCTACAGAAAACCTGTTACGTTTTCCCCCCACGTTGTAGTTAAATCTTCCAACTCTTTAAAAGCATGTACTTTAAATATTTGCTTTGTATATTATAAATATTCTCTTGAACAAATTAAAATTTATCTTTTTGATTCAAACAAGTTTTTCAGTGGCAAGTATGAAAAACTAATTGTGCTCATCTGACAAGCGAAAAAAAGAAATCAAATGTCAGTTACTGTTTTTCTATATTTTGTATGTTTCTATACTTAAGTATATTCTGAGATCTCAGGGTTCCCAAGCTGTGCAGTTTGGATGATCCCAGTTAAAGAAGTTTCCTCATTTGCTGACTGGATTTTAGGATAATAAGCACATTTACTGAGAAACTCCCAATGAAGGAAAGTTTGCTAATGGGTTATTTCTGCCAGGACAGAATCACAACTGTTTGTAAATTGCTGTTTAACTCTTGGAAACTTCAAAATGGTATTTTGCAAGCAGTTTTGAATATTGTATTGTTTCTTTAAAGTAAAACCAAAAAAATCTGTAGCTCTTGATGTATTTTAGGTAGATGTAAGTGATCCTAATGAAGCACATTTTGAGGCAGTAAGATGGGAAAAAATGCTGGATAGCGAAACATGGAAAGTATCTTTCTTTAGTGGAAAAAGCTACGTACCTGCACATAACTGGTTGATGTCCAGACTTGTTACCACTGGTAGTAGGTAGAAAAAAACCCTAAACTTTATCTTGGGCATCAAAGTTTTTGCAAGTTTCCCATTTCAGCATGCTTCCTTTCCTAGATCATGATACTGTTTACCAATGCAAATCTTTGAACCCCCTGTAAACTCATGATAAAAATCAGTACTGCAGTCAGTTCTGTTAACTGTATGTCAGGCTAGATCCAGTGGTCTACCCAAGGAAGATATATATAACAGTAAAAATCAGACACATAGATTTAAGTTATGCAGTAGAGAGACATTCTCAAGTCAGCTAGATTGGTTATTCCCTCAACATCTAGCCATCCCTGCCCACAGCAGAGCCAACACTGTACCTTGTAGGAGCTCCCTTACTCTATTCCAGACAAACTAGACTAGGGAACAATCTCAGACTGGTCCTCCAGCAGCGCACGGGGATCAGAAACTTCTGCCAGAGATGCTGGCAAAAGTGTATGAACATCTTCTCCTGGGCTTTGAGGGTCTTGCCTGTATTGGGGGGGGATGCGGGGAGGTGGAATACAAAACGCCATTTCTTAGTGGAGTTTGATTAGCATGTTAAAATACTGTGAGCAGTTTGGGCCTGCGTTCTCAATAGGCTTTTTACCTGGGTATGTTTGCGAATTTACTCAAATGTTTAAATATTCATAGAAACTACTAAGAATACATAAGTGTTTCAGGAGACAAGTGTTTGTTCTTTTTGCTCTGGAACTCAGACCGCAAATAATAAACACAACTCAATCTCTTCCAACCTTTATCTTCAAAACCAAACAGGCAACTCAACTCAGGACAAATTACATAATCAGCTCCCCTTTCAATTTACATGTACTATGCCAACTTTCTTGCTAAGAGCTGAACATAATGTGTTACTCAAAATTATTTAAAGCAAATGACATCCAAGTCTGAGACATCCAAGATAAGCATTTCCTATCCTGATTTTGCATGTAGCTTTCTTTCCTTCTTCCTCTTTTTTTAGGCCCAAACCCAACCTTTAAAAATTACATTTCAGTATTCAAATGATTGCAATGACCCATCTTTACAGGTAGTACAAAGATCATAAAGAAACCCTTTCTGAAAGAACAGCAACTTGTAACTGTCCTAATTTTTCCTTGATCTTTATGCTAATCCAATAGAGAAACCACCTCCAGCAGGAACATAAGGCATGACTAATCATTGTTTGAATTTAACCGAGCTAATGGTTATTTATAATATAGGAAATGAGGGCAAAAAGCAATGCAGTGAATCTGGTAACTGGCTGCAGTGGAAGTAACTCTGTTGCAAATTCTTACATTCTGATGGCTCCATGTAATATTAAGAGATTCTATCCACTACAGCAGCCCCATGTATGTTGAAAACAGAACTAGTCATATCATAAGTAAAATATTCATTTAAATATATTGCATTTAGATTTTTAATACATGGGATATCCACATTTAGAACATTTAAAGATGGCTTAGAAGGAAAACTGATGGACAAACTTGGTGTAAATATCTTCCTCCCCCACCACCTGGTGCAAAATTTTTCAGTCACATATGGAATAAAACCCATTTCTTTCTTACCAACGTTTGTTTACACATAAAAAAAATTAGGTTCATCCAGAATATATACTGTATGTTTCAATAACTTATTTTTTTCAGTATGAAATACCATCTTCAAAAAGATGACAAACAGCAGTCATCTTGAAATGATCCTCTGAAAATAATTACCATCTGTAGAAAAAGCAGGAATAACATATGGGACTAGTAAGCTTAGAATTTGTGCAATTTTTGAACTTTTGTATAATCAAAATGTAAACTACAAGATTGCAGACTGAAAAATATTTTTAAAATATTAAAAAAATAAAATGCAAACAAATGTATAATGTACAAATAAATGAAACAGTAAACAAGAAACCTGCCTAGATGAAGGAAACTGGGTGTTCATAGATTCTATTCCATTTCCAGAAAACATTTTTGTCTAGCATACCTATATTCACAGCATGTTCTCAAATGCCAAGTTAGATTTAGTAACAAGAGTATATAAAGAAGCATCATTTGGACACACAAAACTTGAAGATTAAGATAAATTTTTTTAACCAATGTTGTATCAATCACATTTATAATTTTTCTTATAGCATGTGACCAAATAAAACAGAAAACCAGAATGTATACATTGCTAACTTTTAAAGTAATGTTATGTACATTTTATTGCCAGTATATGCACAATGGTAAGCATAGAACTATAAATACACAATGTAGTTAAACAGTAGAAAACAACAAGGATGTTACACATAACAAAGGAAAGAAAGAGGAAATACTATTTTCTTGATGTAGCTTCTAAAAAGGGCTAGCGACGAGTTATGACAGTCTTGGTTTTAAGTCTTTACATATATTTCTACATCTTTTCCTCCAAATAAATCTCTGCAATGGCATTGCTTCTTTAACAACCACATCTTAGCTCCTTCTATTGCATTCACTTCAAACTAAAGTGAAAACAACCTTTCATGTAACTACAAGCATCTGACTTAATTTTTATTCAGTTTTGCTTTTCAGGGTTCCTAGCAAATAAAGTGTATAAGTAGTTTCTTACAATATTTGGCTGCAATGTTGAAGAATAAGAGTTCTGAATACACATTAAGTGATAATTTTGGAAAAAAAAAAAAAAAAAGAAAAAACCAAAAAAGAGTATTTTCTGTAGATAGTTCTTCCACCGGGTGCTATATGCAGCAGCTCAGTCAAAAATTAGTCACCCTGAAGAGGTAGAGAGAATTTTAGCCTAGCGTAGATCATCATCCTTGGCACCGCTATTTTCTCTCTTATCAGGATACACTTCCTACAACTAGACAACATCACAGTCAAAGGGAAAAAAAGTTATGGGGGAAAAAAAAAGTTCCACCATTCCTGGGAAGGGCACTGTTCCATCCCAATTCTTAGTTAATCAGCTTGCTGCTTAGATCCAAGACCAAAAAAAAAAAAAAGACAACATTTAGGGACACATTTACTTGATCTTTGTTCTCTTTCCATTAACAAGTGCATAAATACAAAGAACCATTATTCACAATAAACTAACTCTTTTTAAAAAATGGAAAAACAAACCCTGGAAACATTTCCACACCTTAATCCAGATGGGTCTTGAGGATGCTATTCAAGAAAACCATGCAAATAATTTGGTGCAGCTTTCCCAACTCATCCAAAATATATTTCATTTTTTTTTAAATTAAAAGGTGGCAAGATCCATAGCATTTGTGACTATTCCCCCTCCCTCCCCATTTAAATTCAGTGCAGAAAATCTTGGTGCTTTTAAGAAGGTAACGAATAAATAGTTTTCTGCACTGTTGTCATAAAATCCCATGTGAGTTACAATACAAGACTACTTGTTCCAGCAATTAGGTTGAGAGGAAACATTCTAGTGATAAAGATAAAATACATACTGAGCATGCTTGGGCAGAGCACTCCATTCTGAAGCATCCTGCTTGAAGAACGAAAGGTGACAAGGATGGTTCACGTCCATCAAGTGACCATTAACTCTGCTGCTAAAAGCAGACTGCCACACTATCACCAGGTCGGCAATGCTACCCTGAAAGGGCTGTCTTCCACATTAAGAGGTACTGGTTGTACCAGTCCTCTGCTGCGCACACTAAATTCTTATTTATGCAACAAACATACAACCAATGAACAATATCACTTTTACAGAACTGGATCAATCCAGCTTTTTTTTTATAGGCTTATTTCTCAATCTCCAGAATATCCCAAACAAGCTGTAAATAAGATGATGAACCACCACCACCACAGTGAGCAAGTCTCACTGCAGTTCAGACTAGTTCAGCCTTGTTTCACATCACTTCTTGTTTCTAGTGAAGGATATGATACTCAAACAAAATAGCAATAAAAAAGTAATGTTATCTGCAGCTGAATAAAAGCAACAGAATTTATAAATTTTAACTTCTGAAGCTTAAAGCATACCTTTTTAATTAGCATTAAAAAAATTTTTTTTTTAATACAATAACACTGGCAAAAGTTAATGGGAAGACACAGAGGTTTGTGAACAGGATAACTGATGGATTAGATTATTTTTAGATTTTATTCTGCTTTGATCAACTGATGTTAATACTGTTTCTCCTTGAATTTGAAGTAATTCTATCGCAACAGTCACATGCAGGCTGAGGACAGCCATTGGTTAAAGAAAAAAACCCAAACAAACAGAAAACAAACAAACAACAAAAGAAAGGGAAAAAAAAAAAACCAACAAGAAAAAAGTTCCAAAAGTTGTATGCAAGGATTTTCCTTTCACTGAAGAGGGCCTCGCCCTTGCTTTAGGAGACCTGGTTAACTCTTGTCAGCTTTATTAGCTTTGTCCAGACATATCTGCTGTTGTATCCCCTGGTCCAGAGACTGTTTGTGCACGTTTGATGTAAAGGTTCAATAATTTCATCTGCAAATTTAAGCCAGAAATTCACTCGGTTTAGTATTTACACACTGTACAGACTACAGGCATGGAATAATAAAGGAGACATTACACCATTTTCTTTTCCCCAAAAGCAAATTTGTATTTTACACAGTTGATTCAAAGGTAACATACTTAAAAATGAAAACATCAAACACAGCAGTTTGTCACAAGGGAACTGCTCAAGCTTCTTTAAGGATGTAAAGAAGAGAATGATCTAAGGTAGCTAGATTTAGATGGAATATTTTCCTCAAATTACAATGCTGTTCTAAATAAGGTAGAGTGGGGTTTTTTTCAAGTTAATGTTGAGGGTTTAAGTCTCTAGTTAAAAGTTGTTGATGCTGGTACTTACTAAATCTTTCAATACTGTCTACAATCACATTCAACACAATCACTGCCATAGAGTATTTTTAAGATAGAACTGTCTTATTCAAAGATATACAAAATTAATTGTCCTGTTTTATTCTCAAGGACAAAGAGATTCACAATTAACATGCTGGTTTTTGCATGCAAACAGCTGTATGTAAGAGATGTCAATAAAATCATAAGTATCCTGAACCAAAAAGGACCACAGGCTGATTACTATTATAATTATTATTATTATTATTATTATTATTACAAATCAGAGGTACTGACAGGACTGATGAAAGCAAGATAACAAGGTGGTGAATAAATAAAACTGCTGTATGTAACATCTACATATTTATTGCTTTCCAATCTGAACTCGCATGAAAAACAAGACAAGAAATACTGATAGGAAAAGCCATTATCCCTACTACTGGGGATACAGCCAGTAACTAAATCCATTAAACAGCAGTAAGAAAAATAATATTTACCTTAATGCTGAGGTTTGTACACTTGCATAAATAAGGGTCTATGGATTTCAGTTTGAACATTTTATGATGAAGTTATATTAATCCTCAGAGGGACCACCAGCCCTGATATTCTCATTCAAGCATATACTTTTATGGAACTTTCTGGCAATTACATCCAAAATGCAAATGCATATGTGCAATTAGGAACCAAGATTTCTTTAAATGGTATCTTTTACTTACTTTACTGCCAGTGAGCTGACTGAGATGTGGTTTCAGTTCATCACCAATTACTGCATGAATGGCTACAAGGCAGAAAACACATGCCTTACGAACACTGCTCTCTGAATTATCATAACCCTAGAAAGCAATAAAATTAACATTAATACCTTATCAGTTAATGATTAAAAGCCTCAGAAAGCTATTTACTTATTTACTATAATAAATACATAGAAGTCTACAGCAAATTAATGCTAGTGTAGCCCAGTGAAGCATTCCAACAAAAAAACAAACATGCAAATACAGAGCATGCACTTAAAAAGCAGGCTTGCTTATTAATCACCACTGATAATCATTTTCCAGACTGAAATGAAAACCTACACAATCCTGTTCACAAGTTACACTGAAAACAGAGCTGCTGTCAGGCAGTAAGGGAGTATATAAGAGAAACTGTTCTAGATTATAGAGATGTTTACTTATAGCAGAAGACCACTCCATTTAGAGCTTACTCTGAAAGAAGTATTCTCTTAACAGCTGAAGAATCTTTTATTAACTCCCATCTTATTCCTTAAGGATCTTTGCTTCTTCTGCCACTCTGCTAGTACCACATGCCTGGCTGTCTCACACCTTGAAATGCTGGGGCTTCGACCCCAAACTAAGGTTGACATATGGGTGATTCCCACAGCCCTTCACAAAGGGGGAGTGAGTTTGCCTTTAGGCTTCCCTCCAGGGTGGGGCCGGCCTGGCAGGGAGAGCCATTGGGTAAATGAGCCCCAGGTGTCTGCATTCAGTAAGCAAAGGTCAGGTGTCCCACTGAGGGATAAAAGCTGGGACCACTTGCAGGAAGGGGCAGTGTCTGTCTGTGAGGTGGATGCCCTGTGCAGAGTTCCCTGTTGGGGAAGGACCTGCTGCCTCCCTGGGACTAGGCTCCAGTCAGGTCTGGCCTTTGTAAACCCGGGCTGTGTAGAGATTCAGTATGTGGCTTCCTTGGTCTGATGTGTTTGGCTTGTTGATTTGGTTGTCTCCCGTCCCTTCTATGGGAGACTGCATTTCACCATTTATTCCACCCATTGTTGGTTGTGCGGTGTCATTGCTGGGGTCAGTGGGATTGATGTCGATTATGTATAATCTGACTTGTTTGTACCTCCAGTGCTCACCCATGAACTGACCCTTTTGTATCAAATACAATTTCATTATTGGTTCATCTTTATGCTGGCTGTGTCCTTTATGCTAGGCATAATAATTGGCAAAACACACCTCCTTCTCAGAGGGGCCCTTCTCTGCCACTGCCTTCCTGCAGATGTATGACCGAATCCCACCCATTAAAGACAGGAATCTGCAGAATGCAGCTGTCAGACTCTGAAAAGTCCTTATCTGTTACATGCAAATTAACGTTATCTTGGTTCTTGATGAGGTGTGAAAGAATTTATTTTTAAAGACAAAGGAAGAGAAACCTCTCATATCCTTCCTGTTTTATTAAACTTTCCCCTATCACCTGCTTCTTTCCTCTTGCCTCCCAAGTGACAAAAATCTACAATTACACAGAATAAAACATGGACAATTTCAGACCAAATGATTACAACTTAGAAAAAAATATAACTAAAAGTATCTACCAAGCTTAACTATAACTAGTACTTTATAGCCTACCAAGATTTCCTTTGAGTTCTAACCACAGTTATAATTTAGCTACCAGCCAATCACAGAGTTTCTTCCCACTGAGTTATGTTGGGTCAAAGCAGCTATCAGACAAATAAAATCCTCCATGAGAGCCAAGTGATGTTATTTTTAAAAAGTCTTTGCAATTCTTACATATACAGTTGCTTTTTGTTTGTTGTGGTTTTGTGCTTTTTCTCTTTTTCTTTCTTCTCTCCTTACCTGTATTAGACCTGGCACAATCTCTGGTAAGAGCTGAGTAAGGGTTTCTTTAGATACTCTTTCTATGACTTTTGTCTGCATTTTGATTGCAGCCAGATTAATGGGGTAATCTGCAGTTTGGATAATTGGACAAAGAACTTTGATGCACTGATCTGCGCTAATAGAAGTGGCCAGCATGGAAGCAGCTTCTTCAGCCGATCTCACCACCTATTGAAAGAATAAGCAAAAGATGTGGAAAAACTATTTACAAGAGACTGTTACTGTAGTCTGTTATCTGGCAGTAATGGTCTTGAGCATAAAAATTTCCTACCAAGAGCTCTACCACACTGTAGGAATATGTGAATGAAGAGTCCTTTGAAAATCTGTTTACAAAATTACAACATAAGTTGGATGTACTCTCCTAAAAACAACTCATCATTCTGTGGCTAATCTATGTCCTTGGCAATATGTGTATCAGTTTTTTAAACCTCCTTGTTGAATCAGATCTGAAATTTCTCTGTTCTGCAATATCCACCAACTACACACTGAAGTATCACCACCTCTGTAAATCTGTAATTTCTCGTGTTGTCATTTGTTACTCCTTGTTAGGTCAGTGATCACTGACAAGACACGTTTTCACATTCATCTGAAAACCATGTTCAGTGACATGCTTAGACTGCTCCTTCCAGAAGTCAATCTAGCTGTTTTTCCTCCCCTCCCAGTTTGAAAGACACTGTGACGAGAGTACTTCAATCCCGAAGAATACGCAGAACGAACAGAACCAGAGTCATTAGGTAGGAAGTCAATAGGTACAGAAGCTCAGGATACCACACAGGCACAACAGAGAAAATTCACATCTGATCTTCATGTTAGTGCATCTGTGGTGTCCATCACCTAACAAGACAAACTGCTGTACAAAATCAGCGGTTTGTACAACCGTGATGTACAAAAATCTCCATACTTTCTCACTCATAGACATGAAACCAGGAGAGAGGAAAAGCAAAATAACAGACAAGGGAAGATGGGGACAAGACACCGCAGTAAACCAAATATATGAAACCAGTCAAGAGAAAGGAGTTATCAGATGAGTGACAAAAATAATTGGCTGGGGTAGAGTGAATTTTCTTCATCTCCCCCCACATCCCTGGGGAGAGGAGTGAGCAAGAAGCTGTGTGCTGCTTAGTTGCCAGCTGAGTTGTTAAGCCCCACAGTCAGGAATTGCCGTCAAACTTCAAAACCTGGAACTTCACAGTAAGTTCCATACAGTGTAAGTGCCCTTGAACGGGGGGCAGGACGATGTTACAGAGAAGATGTATTCATTTCCTAATAAACCTGGATTCTTTCCACAGTATCAGTGACACTGATGTGAACTGTTTAATACTGGGGTGGTTACTGTATTTATGTTTTTAATACCTACATGCATTATCCTTTTTTGTGTCACATGCAGCACAACTGCTGCTGAGCAAGATTAGTTATCCTTTTACTTCTGAATCTCCTCACTGGTCTTGGCCACAACCAGCTCCTCCCTTTGATATGTCCCTGTGCATTCTCCCCTAACAACATTCAAATCCGTGCTCCTAAGTGGCCCCGAGCTGACTAAAAATGGAAAGGGTTGACAATTCCATGCCATGTTCAGACCTATCTCTCAACCATGAAACTTAATGAAATCCAAAAGCTTGTTGTAGTGCTCTAGGACACCTGTATTTGGCTTCAGATGTCATACAATGAAAAAAGCCTCCTCAGTTATTCCTTGAAGAGCTGTAACAACACATCATTGGTTACTATGTCCTCTTGGACAGCACCCAAGACAATTGTTATTATGGCTAATATTCAGCATTTGAGAGCTTATAAAACTGCAGTTCTATTTTTTCTTGCATACCCATGTTAACTAATAACAGCTGAATGTTTGATTATTAAATGAATTACTTCCTCAGTAGGATCTGACTAATTTTTCATTTTTTGGACAGCTGTTTCTTTTTGTAATAATTTGTTATAACCACAAATAGAATAATGGTTACTAACCTCTTTATGAGGATCCTTATGTGCTTCTAATGTCTTCATGATTGTGAGCTCTGCGTAATTCTTAAACCTTGCTGGCTGGTTTCTTAGAATTTCTCTTAGAACTTTCAGTGCCAAAGCTCTAATTGCATGCTAAAGATTTAATATTAAAATAAATGAGTTATATATCATCTTTAAGCAGTCATATGTTTTAGCATTTGTTCAGCAGCTGGAAGAGTCTTTGATAAGGGAAAAATATCATATTATGCTCTACTCATATATACAGTACAAACCTAGTGTTAACAAATAAAGCTAGGAAAAAATCTTCAGTGTCTCACTCGATCTCTCTTTTAGATAATTCAGGTGGCATATCATAACCACGTTGCTAACCTAATTGAGTTATCTACGCTACCCAGAAGTTAAGTTGAAATTCTACCCTTCACAAGTGCCAATAAAACATTTAGCATCACATCATGCAAGTACATTTTGGAAACATTTTTTATATTTTTTTTATTTTAAATAAAAACCTAATATGTCTTTTTGATCCTCGGTAAATTCAAAAACATGGCTCTTGTAGACAACAATTACCTGGAACTCAGTCTCTTCACAACGATCATTACTGTATTTAGAAATACATTTTTAAATGCTTTGCCCCATACACTGTTTTGATATTCTAGATTCTACTAGGGGCTATTAACAGATTATCTCTGAATCCCAGTGAAAAATGTTTCATTTCATCTGTCCTGTGGGAACTGACAAATAAGACTACTTGAGGAGGTAAGTATTACTGATGCCCTTTTCACCATCAGGGCATTCAGACTTCATGACATTTTTATATTGCCAGAATTTGTTTTTCAAGACTAACTGGAATTGTTGCCCTTCCTACAACCCATATAAATTTCAAAGACACTGAAAGTAAACCAAGTGCTTTGTTAACTTTATTAGCTGGATTAATCTGAGTTTACCTCTTTATCTCCAAGTGTTTCAAGCAGCAAAAGTAGTATTGTTTTGAAGTGCTCATCCCAAACACCGAAAGACTCTTCCTGAGTTAACCTCATGAGCTCGTACAGGGCAGCCTTTCTTTCCTCAACTCTCTCATTATGGTTTGATAACTCTTTCAGTAACTCTGCAACCAGATCAGAATGGTCCATAGGAGGCTCTGTCAAAAAGGAATACACAAATACAGTTCTCAGATCACTGTAAATAAATGTTTCTGCCTGCTGTAAAACTGAAGGGTATTTTCTAGGATGGCTAGCTGGCTTCCTAGCATGCTTTTATTCCTCCCCCGTCTCCTTTAATTTGTCTGTAATAATTGCAGTTTGGCTACTACATTTTCAGTGCAGCCAACACTGCTAAACAAGCTTACCATCACCAAAAAACCCCAACAATAATATTGCAAAAAACCTCTGTAAGCTAGCTTACTGCAACAGTTTTTATGCTCCAATACTCAAAGTGGTAAGTACTCTGCGTCCTTTTAAATCTGATCTATACACAAAGTGCCACCTTTCCCACATGACCCTTCTATCCAAGATGAAAAATTTGTCTCTTCCCCATTAGTATTACAGAACTGCTTAGACTTTTGTAAGCCATGGTTCCACAGCAATAGCTGGGCTATTAACACAGCCAGTCATTACAAGATGGCTCGTATTTTAGTTTTGATTAGAGAGGATTCCATTATGATGGAAAAATGCATTAGTAACAGAACCCATATTTGTAAACACCAGACTGCAAACAGTCAAAAAACTTAAAATGGTCTTAATGAAAATTAAATATCAAATAGTTGCCTTTATTCCATCAAGACCCATTTAGCTTTTAAGAGAAAAGCGTATAGCTTCCATTTTTGCACTGAGACTTTTAGATCCACAGAAACACCTTTTTTTTTTTTTTTTTTTTTTTTTTTTTTTTTTTTTCTTTTTTTTTTTTCTCCTGGAAAAAGGTTTTAAGTATTGGCCTAACATGGAAATGCTCCTGCACTGCATGTTTCCTAAAATTATTCCATTTATTAACACATGAAATACATTCTCCGTTACAAATTTATTACATCATAGACTGAGAAACCACAGCCCTTCAACATCTTGTATTGCTGTATTCAATACTTACACAAGTAACTTATAAATGCTGTACAAAGCACATGTACAATGAAACAAAAGCTGAATATCACGTATCAAGTATCTTAAAATCACACATCAGTTATCTTAAAAATCACACTGTTTTAGAACCCAACATTCCTATTGTCATTCTGTTTTGCATGAATAATCAGGAGCACCTGAAAACAGAACCTTTTTTTTGCAAGCCCTTCTACTAACTCCAAATTAATATAATATAATATAATATAATAACACTTTGCAGACTCTCTAATTGGATCGTTAATGCCTGCCTATAGGACAGACTGAAACTGCATTAAGCAAATTATTGATTGGAACAGATGAGCAGAATGGACAATCACTTTTACAAAAGCAAGATCATTACTTTTATTACCAGAACTATTACACTTGTTCTGCCAAACTGTGAGGATTACAGCTACAGTAAATCCTATTTTGAGGAATGCATATTGACATATAATTAGTAAAACTATCCATATCTGTTTGAATAAAGTTATTTTCACTGTGGAAGTATCAGAATGAAAGAAGTGGTAACTTGAACATATGGAGGGAAGCGGAAAAGATTGGAGGAGGTAGCAGCCATCTCAATGCAGGAATCAGGGGAGGAAAGAAGCTCCATTATTGGAAGAGTGAGCTGGAATTCCTGAAAAACATGAAGACAACCAAGAGGGAGGTGCCTTCACAGCCTGTATCTTCCACTCCCCTGTATGACTTAGCACTCAGTGTTTCACTTACAAATACTCTTCAGGTAAGAATGGAGAAGCATAAGTGTTGTGATACTCAAAGTCTACTCTCAAAATTTCTTTTTCAGAAAGAAATCAAAGCACAAATCAGGAGGAGCAGATCCAACTTCTCCATTTGAATTAGTTAAAATATGCATTAGAGATACTGGGTAAAAACAGCTCTTCACAAAACAATCAGATAATATCCTTTTGACAGGATAAACATTGTAGGGGTTAAAAGGGAACATGTAGGTATGTCCTGAATTTAGTAAAGACTCTCCTACTGTCACCCACAGTATGTTAATACAGAATCGATGCAAATACAGTGACCAAAAAAGCTAACGAAGAGGGTGCGAAACTTGATGAATTGCTTGGAGGGTGACTGGACTATAAATAGCTTTCTATTAATAATCTAGGAAGACACAAGTGATGTCCTTGCTCAGGTCTATGCAGAGTCTGGTTCTACTTGATGCTTTTGTTAATGTTATCAATGGAATAGGGAGACCACTTATAAAAATCTGCAGATGACATCAATTTAAGAACAGTTGCAATCATTCTGGAGAACAGGATAAAACCTGAAAATTATCATGACATATCAGAGCAATGGTCTGACAGAAAAAGATGGTACGTGTAAGGCAAGACACAAAAGCAGAAATCCTAAGCTCGTATACAAAGTGGCAGGTAAAAAGGAAGATGTTTGGAGAACACAATCCATTAGAGTAAGCTGAAATAAACAAACTTCTTTGGAGAGGAACACTGTTTTTCAACAAGTGACTGTAGTCTGGAAATGACTTAGAAAGTCAGGTTTCCCTATGCTTTGGATAAAGAACATCTCCCTCAGGGAAAAAAAAAAAAAAAAATCGCCAGTGTTTGGAAGATGCAGGCTGTTACTCTGAAAACCTCTTTACTGTGAGAGGCAAAACACTCAAACGGCCACATGAGGTACATTGTGGTACATCCTCCACTGGAAAACTTCAACTGCTAAACAAACTGTCTGCAGAATACACATTCGTGCCCCAGTGCTACTGTCAGGATTTAAGAGCAGCTAAGGTTTTCCCACCTAGCCCTGTATTGCCACATCTTTCTCCCAGTAACACATGAAAGGATAAGCAGGGAGTCCAATAAAAACAGGACTTTGTGTCATTAATAGGCAGCAATTTCTGTGGAGTTTCTGAAAATGAAAATCTAACATCCAATGAGCGCTTCACGTTTATGGGAAAAGCATGTAACTCCTAACTGACAAATTGTAGGCGTAAATTATTTTGCTGAATTTATCTTTTTCATGCAGTCTTTTTCAAAGTTATCTTAGAAGAAATTCTGAAAGCATCACACGAATGACAGAATCCACATAGTATAAGTAAATACTAAGGGTGAACACAGGAATGAATGCAAGTATTTGTTAAGATCCATTACAGAGCAGACCTAAATAATGCATTGTACTATTCCTCTACCCAGGACAACCTAATACTGGATGGGAACGTTTCACTCCAGCCAGTCATAAGTTTTTACAAATTCAGAACATACTGGTGCAGCACAGACTGTATTTGGTTTAACGCAATATCCAGAAATATGTTGTCAGAAAGCATGAAGAAGCTTATCCCCATGTAAAACAGGATTCCTGTAACACAGAATCTCAATCATAAACTGGCTCTGTATGTGGATGGCAAACGTATTTAATTACTGATATTTACATGACATGATTTGTAAAAATTTGCTTTCCCCTCAATCCTTTCTAGAGATAATAATGGGCCATATGCCTTTTCACTAAATAGAAAACAAAGAGAAATGCATCTTTCTTGGATTTGTTTTTAATTTAATGCAAAATTAAAGCCAACTTATAGAATACCGTGTCAGAAAAGAGCCTTGCTTTTCAACAGTTTCTATAACACATCTTTGCTGAATGACAGAAGCAAAACAGTCAGAAGGAGAAAGATCCATCTGTCTCTCAATATTAAGAAATTTGTTTCCTTAAAAACTGATTTTAATCTGTAACTGAATATGAAATATCAGCAAGAATGAATATCAGATTATGAAAACCACCTACTACTTTTAAAAAATAATGACAGTAGTGATATTCTGGAACCTTTCCAACACTTAGATATAAAAAAATTATCCAAAGATATAATATAATATATTAAAAAGAAGCTCTAGAAGCCTACAAAACAACAGCCCAAGTCCTTAGATTTACATGGGCTAAACAAACCATCTTCCTGGTAAAAGCTGGTTTGTTTTGTTTTGTTTTTCCCAAAAGAATGTTTAGTCAATAGAAAATGCCAATGCCATGTTTCAAATATAAATATATTACAAAAAAAACCCCACTTAATCATTCACCTAATTCCCAAACTGGTTTGATCCAGTTTTACTTTCCTGCTGTAAATCTTTTTTTTTCCCTTTAAATTTCAGTCATAAAGCAATCTGAGAATTTATATTGACAATACTGCTACAGGATATGCTACCAGATGTATACAACATAGTTTAGTATTTACCTAATTTTCACTCTTGTCTCTTCAAATATTAGGTAATCCAACAATGTCACTCAAAAAGATTACTGGCAAATAAACTAATTTGAAATACAGCATTTGTAAAAAAATCTCTCAAATAAGTGGCACTGTTGGTAGATGTGTTGCTAATAATACATTTGGAAACTGAACTAAAAGCACTATGTTTCTTCTAGCACAGAATACAATCTGAAGCTTACCATCAGGAAATTGCTCTGCATCATCATCAAACATGGCTTCTTTCAAAGCAGATTTATTAAATGAACTGATACCATCAGAATAATTGTATGGGTTATAATCTCGTGAACGTGGTGAAGAGTGGGGAGGCATTGTGTTGAGTAATGATGTCTTGTTATCAAGAGCGGTTCGGCCTATATCGCTCACACCACTTCCTGCTCGTAGGTCTACTATTCCAGAAGCACTGCAAATCTGCAGGAAAAGAAATATCGTACCAGCACCTGAGATACACACTCACATGTTTCAAGTAACTAAATTACTAATTCATCTGTGTAGCAAACAACTTGCAAATTTTAAAAAGTTTAGAAATTAAAAAAAGGGAAGTGTACATAGTTCAAAACTAATAACTTACTATAAACAGCTGTCTGTATTTATCTCAGAAGTTTGATGATAAGTAATTAATATACATATTTGGCAAGCTCAACAAATCTGAAAGCCTAAGTTTCACAGAAACAGAAATTTAAAACACTGAAAAACCCACAGATATTGTATAGAATAAAGCCCTTGGAAAAGCATATATTACCTCTCAAAAACTGAACGTCTGTTTTGCAGGAGTCTGTTATTAAATAGCTAACATTTTAAATAAACAAACAACTAGTGCTACTTAGGATGAACATTTACATTTCCAAAATGTAGTTCAAGACTAGGAACATATTTTTCTAAATCTCTGAAGTAGTTTAGGAGAAATGTCCCATTTCAGAAGTCGTAACACATACACCTAAAGGAAAAGATGGTTTATCATCTGTAAAAAATCAGTCATTAGCTTGCTTCGCTGCTACCAAGATGTGACAAGTTTAAACACTCACCGAATCACCATCATCTTTTTTGGAATCTCGTTTTACAGGCTCATTCATATCTTCCTGACTGCGAAAACTGAAATTCTGAATGGCTTCAGTGACTCCACGAAGAGAGCTGTAAATATCTTCAGAATTCATATTTTCAGTGTCATAGTCAAATGCACTGTGGGCCATGGAAGAGGACATAGGAATTAAGATGACCACTTATTTTTAAATAACATTGCATAGAACTATAGAGACTCAAGAAATATTAATAGAATTAATATTTTTCTTGAAACACATTAAGGAATAAAGCTGGCTCTCCACGCAACAAAGCTGCATTATGGTACATCTTAATAAAGTGTGCTACCACTGACAGACAGCACTGGGAGTAGCTAGCTAAGGGAAGGGCTACATTGCACAGCAACATCTGCATAAAGGAATAAATTTTTCTTTGTTTTACAAATATGAAACAACTGGTATTTTTATACCATTCTCTCTTTCTGAAAAGAGTTCCAGATTAAGGAGGACTGATAAAACTCAACACAGTTTTCACAGTAAATTGATTGCTAAAAGCAACATTACAAAGTCTGCTTTGCTGGCAACATTGGCACCTCAAGACCAGAACATTTATGAACTGCTACTTTTTCAGTCTCCCCAATAATAAATATGGTTTGATGACCCAGCTGACCTAACGCTTGTGAGAGATGAACACTTCTGTTCTTTCTCTTACTAATCCACCTGCACTCCAAGGTGCACAGCCCTTCCCACCTCAGGCCAGCCCTGGCACTTGTCAGACCCTTCAGGGAGACTAAGCGGTTCAGTGTACTTTTGTTCTGTGGAGGGAGGACAATTATTTTTCAGCATCTGTCACTTAGTGCAAAATTCATTTCATGCCTTCATTGCTGGGGTTACAATTTTGGACAACATGTAATGATGCCTTAGATGCAGAACTGTAGCAACACCAACCTACGTTACCTTGGTGATAAAGTGTTCTGTGATGTATTGGTTGGGGAAGTAAGAGGACTTGACCAACTTGCTGGGGAGCGTGGAGTAGGTCTTGTTAAAGGACTTCCCACTGATCCCTGGAGGAGAGGCAAGAAGAGATACTCCAGTTGGACTACAGCTTCCCTTTTAATTTATTATTGTATTTATTGTGCCCAGAAACACTTAAAGAGCTTCTAACCAATTATTAGTAACTTCAATCAGGTGTAACTTTGAAATGAGTAAAAGATAAACTACTTTAAAAAACACCTTCAAACTTAAGTCATTTGGAAGCAACAGAGAAAGTTATCATTCTCTGGAGGAAAAAGAAAAGGCATTCCATAAAGAGTGGTACCTGCTCCTATGACAGACTCTACATAGGATTTGGCTTGCCTCCCCTCCTCTACCAACCTTCTTGCTCTCAAAAATAACTCTGCTGAAATGAACTTACATTCAAAACACCAGTAAGTTCAGAAAGAATAGTAAAAGAGGCATAGATACCTGACCACTGTTGCCTGTATTCCGGAGATGATTATGGAGAAGCTTTGTGGCTCCATCCTGAAATGTTTTTGGTAAAGCACCCAACAGCATTGTAAACTCTGGAGTGTTGAGTTCAAAAAGGGAAATCAGCACTGACTGTGCAGCCTAGAAGAAGAAAATACAGATTTAAGATATTAATTTGAGCTTCCAAAGTGATTTTATCAGCAAGATATAATGAGTGGTAATCATAAAACATGACGTAAGTCTCCATCAAGCTTGAATAAATATTTTAACAGATGTGAACAAAAGCAATTCATATTTGTTGGTAAACTGGAGCTCAAAATATTGATAAATCCAGGCACATAACAACGAGCTCACACTTTGCGCAATCATTATAACAAGCAGTCTTTCAGAAATGTGCTCCTCAATGCCCCCAACCCCAGATTCCTACTTACTAAAAAAAGTACTGAAAGAATTTGCAAAATGACTTTTAAAGGGTTTGGCAAGTTGAACAAATTAAGAGGAATGGAACACTCGAGTCAGGAACAAGTCTGTAATTCCTTCTCTCAAGTTCTGCAAGTGGTAATTACAGATGATGCATAATCAACACACTAGCTTGAAGAGGAATCATTGTCGCTTTAGAAATTGAAAACCCAGAACAGATACCCTAATTTGGAATAAGACAGTCTTGATTTTGAGTTGTGATCACAGCACTTATGTTCTTTATAATTTATCCTACATCCAAACTAGTTAGTTAATCTTCCCTCCACCTTCCTGCCCCGCTTCCTTTATGTTTCTAAAAGATAGGCAAAGATCGTAAGGACTGCGTATTCTGAAGATGAAAACTGTTAAGTACTGGAGTTTGTAGTCTACTGGATGTCACCTCCCACACTCTCAATTTCAACAGTTCATCTTTAATGTCATCCTCATCCTACAGAATGTTTTACTATATGTATTTATTTTTTATCTGAATCAAAAATCAGAACTATTTACTGACAAAGCAACACAGTAAATTACACAATGGTTGGGCTCCCTCTAGTAAAGGAATGTTGGCTGCATGACTTAGTAATGTTTGTACAATTTGATGAATATTCACTGTGTAGTCTAACAAACCTGTCAACATAGCAACTAAACGCATGCAGTGAAGGGCCAGAGATTAAGTTCTCCAGAACTGTTTAATAGGTTCTTTGTAGTACGAAACTCTGATTCTAAGATTAACCAACTATATCTGCTTTATACAGCTCACCATCAAGGTCTGCCATGCACTGGAAAGAACCAGTGCCTCATGCTAGACAGAATGATAGGCAGCTTGCTTAAGCAGCAATGTATTTCGAGCAAGTAGTTTAGAAAATTCTTTTAGACATTTATTTCCTCCTTTTGCTTCCAGAGCAATGAACTGTATCATTTTTTAATTAAAAGTGGAAAGCCAAGGTATGAGCACACATACCAGCACACACCTCAGTATTAAGTTTAAGGACAAAAAATACTAGCATGTTAGATTGTTACAAATTATCTTTGCACACTCGTGACTAGCTGTTTTCTTTAACTTTTATTCCCTTCTCCCTCTGACAGCCCTCCCTTCAAGTGAACACCCTGAATGCCCTCTACAATCTCTCTTTAGTGTTTCTCTTTTCCTTGTTATTTCTTATGGTCAGTCTTTTAACAGAAACTGATACAAAGCAAAGAAAAAACAAATCCAGCAACTGAGGAGAGGCTTGGGAATTGCTACTTTACTTTTTCTCTTCTGTTATCCCTGTCTCTACTCCACAACACTGTATCTATTTAAGCTGCCAAAAAAATAACAAAATAGACAGTCCAGGGTCATATCAGGAAAGAAACTATCAAGTCTGCCCAGAATGACTCTGAATCTTAATTATCAAAATTGATATTGACTCATAGGAGGTTTTCAACTATGCAACTATTTTCTCTCTCTCTTACTTGACAAAAAAATGCATTTTATAGAATATTTGGAGGTTTTTCTTCTCCTCTGAAAGAGCTCGCTCTCTCTTGAGATTTAAGTCTGGCAAAAAAAGTTAACATATTTAGAGTCGGCAATAAGGATTAGAAATATTTTTTCGGGTTTGTTTTGTTCTAAGAACTCTAAGAGGATGCTAATTCTTTCCAAAAGAATTCTAATCTGAGAAGAAATCGAAGTTCTGAAACACAGAACTTTACCTTTCAGAAAGAAGTCCCACATCACTGAACTGCACTAAGATTGCCCAACTTCAGACTATTAAAAGAGGATTTTCTGTGATACTTCAATACTGGAAATGTTTTTACTAAAAAAACCCCAAACCCATCAATTACACAGAAATATATTTGGCAAAAACTTTTAATTTAAAGGAATCATACTAAATGCTTATTATTAAAATACATAAAATTAATAAGCCTGTGATAGAAGGCTGTGAAGCCTGCTAACAGAACATTTTACATCAAAATAACTTTGACTACTTATTGATGAAATGTTATTTTCAAGAGTTATGAAAGGCTTTTTGCAGTTAGTTGCCTCTAACAGCTGTGTTATGGAAAGAGAAAATAAAATGAGAAAACTTCATATAATTAAGGTGTTCCAGATGATTAAACTCATTGGCAATTCTTTCCATGATTCAGTTACTTATTGACATAAAAATGCTTATTAGAGATATGAACCATCAGATAAGACAGCTTGCCACGTGTCTTAGTACTAAAACTTTACTGATTTAGAAGATAGTGCTGCTTCAATTCTTCTCCTGTTTTATGGTCATATATATGTCACTAGAATATGGTACTAGGCAAGAAAAGTCCATAGGATATAATCTATTACTGCTTTCTCAGAGACATGAAGTTATATAAGAAGTGAATAAAAGTATTATTTCCAGTATAAACTCTCCTATATTTTTATTATATATTAAAAACATTTCAGATATCAGGAAGTTGTGGAAGTTATTTTTATTTTTGCTCTCTTCACATTAGACTTTGTGAGACAGCTCCCACTATTTTCTCTCAATTCTCACCCACAAAACATCCCTCCTAATGAAAGGAAGTTTTGGTACTGTCTCTAGAAATTATGAAGTTGCCAAAACTCAAACTTAATTGAAAACAGCAAAGGAAATCTAAACAAATTAATTGTTGCAACTCTTTAAACTGCTGAAATAAACAGAGAAAAAGAAACAGGAGAGTTAGTTCTCTGAGTCAAAGATGCATGAACGTATGAGTCATCAAATAATTATGTTTATTTAGCATTCAAAAAGTGTTAGCATGCTGATAATGGCAGCTAAGAATGGCCAGTGACAATCAGAGTAACAACAAAAGTTTATTCCATCAAGCTGCAAATGAAATGCAAAGATTTTAGCTTTCTGTAACTGGAATGACTATTCAGAAATCCTTACCAAACACCACATTAGTACATTTCTCATGTTTTTTCTGGATCCCTGGTGTATCTGCATAACTCACAAATACTCATTTTCACTTCGCAACAGTTATGCGGAAAAGGGAGTTTTGCACTGGAACTGCAGCATTACCAGGGCAAACCATTCATACTGCTTTAATAAAAAGCACAAACTTTCTTTTGTCAAATGGTCAACAATTATTTACCTATCTTTTGTTAAACACAAAGGATTCCAGAAAATTCAACAGACAGTGAATTGAGTTTGCTACCAAACTTAGCATTCCCATTATGAATGTGCTATTACATTCACAAAGGGCGGTCTCTGAAGTGGTACTAAAACTGTATAGAAAATGCCCATTGTAGAGATTTTATTACCAGACAGTGGTTTAAACAAAGTTATTCCTTGTATTATGAAAGTTAATCTTAACACATTAACATACTTGAAAATACAACCCTAATGGAGTTTCAAGATGTGTTAATTTTAAATTTGTACTTAAATATTCTTAAACGTATAATTTTTGGCAGTTTTACTTTATCACTTCCGATACTTTATAAAGAAAAATTAGGTGTGTTTGCCGAGAATATAAAAGCATCTTTTCACTATGAAATAATGTTTTCTTTTTATTTTTTTTTTCTGTTTAGGCAAAAAACCATTAGCTTCTCTAACTTGCCAAGATATTTGGAATGTACTGCAATTCTAAGCACATATTAACAAACCTACCTTCCTAACATCTGAGCTTTTAGGTTCTGTGGTCCAGGTGATTATTCGAGACACTGCTAACCTAGTTTCACTTGAATTTACAAAATCTCCTGGATCCATCTGTTGCGCCAGAGTCTCTATGTATTTAAGGATTGCAACTTTGACCTGCAAAGAGAAATAGAGTCAGGTGGACAGTAACAATGGTGTGCTGCAAGAACAAGTGTGGTCACAGTGTAGACTGTTCATTCTATAAAATAAAGTGAGTTTTTTCCCCCCACAATTAAACTAAACATCTTTTCAGCACTGATATAAAACTCTATACAATAAATCAATTTACAAAAGGATATAACATTTCAAGAAGGGAGTTATTTCACAGAAATTCAAATATTAATAGAAATCTTAGATTTCACTGGTAGCAACTACAAGATACACAAATAGTATGCAGAAGCTTAATTTAACAAAAAGAAGACCAAAGTACTCAGAATATTTACTAATAATAAGGATTTTAAATAATTCTTCAGAATTAAGAACTTTTTTCAAGTACTAGAATGAAATATGGACATCATTTGATGAACCAAGAACCAGTTCCTATTGGTTCCTACTATGTAGTTTAATACTCATAATTCTTTTAGAAAGCACCAGAGTTGAGCAGTCACTGTCTTTGGGGATAAGCCACATGAATCTTCCCACTAAATACTAAAAAGGTATGGAATATAATTTCTATAGAAGACTTAGAAGGGGTCACATGCAAACTTTTCCTTTGAAGATATTTAGAATATAGACATGGATTTACCAAGAGGATAGAAAAGCAGCTTTATTCCCACATTTATCTAAGCATTGCTCTCCTACTTCACTACGTTCCTCCACTCCTTTTGCAGAATCTCTTGTTTTATACACTCCAGACTGCAGCCTCTCTCTAGTTTCTCCAAAACTGCACCACTGCACAGCTTTGGGCAAAGGGCTATTATGTCTGTATCTTCCTTAAATATTTATCTCCACAACTCCTGCTGTCCCAGCCATGAACAAAAGCGGTGAACATTTATTTAGGCCACCTATGTGACTTAGCTGCTCTTATTTCCACTAATAACTACAGTGAACCAGAAATACCTACCAGGAGGGAGACACCTATGTCCATCCATAACCAGAAAGTGAGCTCTGGGTATATTTTTGATTTTTCATGGCTCGTAGTACAACTGTTCTGAGCAAAGCTATTCAGAAATTTCACTGGGTCATGAAAACTTGCAAGCTATTAAAGATTTAAGATACACTGACACACACATTAGTGATAGCCGATACACGTAGATTAATAATGAATACTTCTTTTTCACAGCAGCTGTTAAAGCTTGAGTCCTCCAAAGTTATACAAGAAGCAACAGCTGGAGGCTTTCATCTTATGCAGATCAGCATCAACAAATGTAATAAAACCCACAATATTTGTTAGATTCTTTCAAAGGGAAAAAACCCCACAAACATCTCTGCAACAAAACCCCTTAGGCTACATGGTTTTACAAATACAAAGAGTTAAAACTTCTAGATTATCAAGAGAAAGCATTACAACAGCACTGTGTTTCACTGTTCATAATTTAAATATATATAGTATCGCACCTTAAAAAAAAAAAATCCATTAAGAACTGTAACACTTAGAACATCCAGAGGTCTTTCTCCCAGTGAAAAAATTCTGCAGTACTGTACCAGAGAGAGCAATATTATTTCATGTCTAAACTACTCTTACTGAGTAAATCACACAGACTTAAGATGGAGGCTCTCAGGAGGCAGAAGAGCACTGAACAGTACTGATGAATGGAGCTAATAAAGCTTTTCACAGTGAGATGGATACCCAAAGCTAAGTTTGACGGCTGTTTTGAAAGAGAATGTTTTTCACTAATTGCTTTTGAGAGAAGAAATTCTGGAAGGGGTACTTTTCTATGCTCTAATATAACGAGACAGTATTATTACAGAGAAAAAAATGACACCCTGAAGTAAACTCCGTAATCACAGGAAATCTACTTATGATGTACTTTTGTCACCATTTCCAGTAAGCACAGAGTTGAGAGTTAGAAATAAAAGAGTTGAGATTTAGAAATAAAAGGTCTAACATAGTCCTCTTCAACAATCCATTTAATCTCTCCAAGAGAGATGAACAATTTTTGACTGCAATGAAAGCAGCTCGAGGAATTCTTCCAATTAGTATTTGATGCTAATCTGAAATCACTGTCTATGAAGTTGTTAACTACTGTCTTTTTATTCTTCTAGGTTGAATTTATTGTACTTTTGCTGGACTATATCCACTGAGACATTTTCCTGTGCAGCATATAACACAACATTTTGTTTAAGAATAGCACGGCTGTAGTGAGCGAGCTGAAACGTAGATCAAGCCACAGTCAGCACTATAACTCACCAAAAAAAAGATTAGACATAAATGGAACTAAAGTGCTTCAATAAACATCTTTCACAGATAAAGAAATGTCAAATTTTGGCATAAAAATACGTGCAACTGCCTCCAGAGATTCAGGAAATACTGTAAGGATGCTACACAGTCAGCGCCAGAAGGCAAATTGTTTTCCTGCCCTGTGAAAAATTTGAGATTTACGGAGTTTCATTTGCTGCATCAGGGTTAAGACAAAAGAAGCATTTCACATACCAGGAAAAAAAGAAGAGAGGAATGTAAAGAAGCTGCTTGACTTAAAATCAGAAAAAAGTCCCTCTCTGACAGTGATTTCCTGGGACGTGAGAAACTCTACTCTGCCTTACTCAGACTGAATACAAGCAATCACTCAAAGTGACTTTCAGACTGCCACATCCCAGGTGTCTGTTCCTAAGCTATTGGATACTTAGGAGTGATTGTCTCTGCCATTACTTATCCAAATAACTGAAATATACACTAAAGATGAATTTTGAAGGGCTCTCTCATCTCTGAATCTGTTGCATTAGTTGGTTGGTTCTTTTTCATCCAGAAATTTTAATATGAACTTAGAAAAGTATCTGATCAACTGCAGCAAAACCCCTTGTCAACAGATCAGTATTTTCAAAAGTATGAAGGGTTCAGAAACTCGTAATGAACTTTGGTCACAATGCTTAAATCAATTCCTCACTGAGTGTGAGCCATTTGATATTGAATCTGAAAAAAATGGAAGTGATGACTGGAATAGTATTTCAGGACAATACACATCCCCTGCAAAGCACATGTTCTGCACCTGTGAAAATAAGCTCAAAAGATTATAGCCTATCTGGCAAATTTGACCTCTGTGCCCATCCACAGATTTGACCAAAATAGATAGCTGCATCTGGCACCTCTAAGCTGTGTTTTAGCAGTTCACCACATCTACAGGTATAATTATAGCAAAAGAAAGTAAGACAAATACAGCACAATAAATTGTGCTGCAACCTCCATGGATTAGGTCAGAATTCTATCTTCTCTAGGCTTGGTGCTCTTACTGGCTAGCTATTTAAACACAAACACACCTCTACAGTCACTCTAGTAGCTTGACTTTTACTGTCCAAAACATAGCTGTGTTTGTAAGCGTAAGAACAACAAGGACAGTTTACTCTGAAGGATCATGATTACTTACTACTACCACATGAAAACCAGAGAGAAATGTTATTTTTAAAAGGGAATCCTTCCACAAAGCAAATTTCTGATCTATCATCCCTTCTTGTATCTGACCACCCACTTTTAAGGATGCTGAAAATTAATTTCTCTGATACTTCCTGTCACAGTGAATCCTGTTTCTCAGTCTATCTAGCCCAAAGGCAACAAAATAATCATTTACCAGTGTAAGAATAAAAGCTGAAGACAAGAAATAGAGTGGTGTCCTAGGATTATAAATTAATCTGTTAGATATCTGGGTGCACTGAGGATCGTATTTAGACAAAATATTCAAGAAGGTGGATATTAAATGGATTCTTCTGCAATTTACGTTCATTAAATTTACAGTCTGGATCCTGAAGCTGTAGTTAACTCAAAGATGGAAGTACAGGGTAGATACCACTTTCTTCTGAAAAAAAAAAAGAGCTTACCTTCTCTTAAACAGTTACATACTTTATTGTCCCAAAAATTCATTTTAAATACTCTTTATTTCAAACTAACAGGTGTTCTTCTATGGAGGTAGCTTTTGCCAACATCTTGATTTCAGAAGTCTCTCTCAAATACTGGAAATTATTTTCAGAATGTCTTCCCATTGGATTTTTCAGATTTCTTAATTCCTTATGTCACATAATGAATATTCTTGAACTTAGCCCCAACTCAGCCTAATAGAAGTCCATGTCTCTTTCCAAATCTACACTTTCAACTTGCAAACATCACTGATACGTGTTTACCAGCTATACTACTGTATGGGGAAAAAAAATAACATCTCAACCATCAAATTCACCTTCCTGGGAAGGAAAACGAAGTAAAACAAAACCCAATTTGTTCCAAGGATTTATTTAAACAACAAACTGATTTTTACTACCTCATTTGCTGTCTTCAATAAATGACAGCAGTCCCTTTTTAACACAGCTCTACGAAGCAACAGTGGTCAACGTATCAACTGTCCTCAAAAGCTTAAAAATGTAAGTTTTACTGTATTGTAGACAAAAAAGGCATATTCATGTGACTTTAGGTTCAACATAACTTGGGAAAAGTCATATTCTTGTGCAGTATCTATATAAAAATATTTCGTGCAGGATAGAGCAGAAAATGCCAGTTATCATATGCTTGTTATTTCCCCATTTACACCACTTGTAAATCTACTTAGGATTTGATATATTTATCTTAAAATCAACTCTCTTTGGAACTGAAAATGTACTATGGAATATATTTTTACTTTTCAGTTATACCGGCAGGTCTATGGACTACAGATTCTTATATAAAAATGTGTGTAATCGTAAAGCTACACACTGCTTTCAGAAAAGTATGTACCACAAAGGGAGCTGATTTTTCATATAGTGACTCGAGTTCATATTAATATTAAAATAATTTAAATTAATTTGAGACCTATCAGGATGAACACAGGAAAAAATGTATATGAACTAGGAAAACATGATTGGGAAATCACAAAC
The DNA here is from genome assembly GCF_003259725.1 of Athene cunicularia. Lineage (NCBI taxonomy): Eukaryota > Metazoa > Chordata > Aves > Strigiformes > Strigidae > Athene > Athene cunicularia. Next base: position 3,489,313 of record NW_020799096.1, read on the forward strand.
ATAAAATTAGAGAAGACTTGATAGAGTGAGTTTGCATAACCAGCTTGATGTTAGGCGGCCACATTTTTGTTGCTCATTTTTACTGTACTGTGGTTTTATTAGATTTCTCTTGCAGCAAACATTTTCATACTAGTGTAATGTTTAAAATCGAACATCTGCATGCTTAAAGTTTCTCGCAAAGGTTAGTAGCAGCATACAAATGCATTCAAATAAAAATTATTTGAAACACTGTAAGAGTTTGACATAGGGTTAAGAATAAAGACAATAATTCAGACAAAAACCTTTGAGCTCCAAAAAGAGCGAAGCTGGTCCTGTAGTGCTGGCTTGACTGTCTGAAAGTTTACAAAAAAAAAAATCCACTAATTGAAACCTTTTATTTTTTTTTAACCAAAACAAAAAATAACACTCCAAATTCAAATATTAAGACAAGCAAATGTCTATCAATGTGGATTTCTGTTTGCAAGGCAAGTCTGAAAATTCTTACCTTCAGGCTAGGTGTTTGGGTCTGATCAACAGTAAATCTCATTAAAATACTGAACTGGAGGTCATTTGGAAAAGATTCCCTGTAAAATAAACAAATCAATCATGTTAAGTTACATGGAATTTTCTTCTAATACCTGTTGAGAAGCACTAAAGCACTTACTCCTTCCAGTAAAGAGAAGCTTTAGTGCTTCTAAAAAAAATTCTACCAGTTTTATTAATACTGTATCTGACTTTCAGAAACATTCACCTAGCATGTAAAGGACAAAATTTAAGAAATTCCTGCTTTAAAGCAATTATAGCTAGAATAGATAATGTAAGTAATAAGGAATGATATAATGATATGGTAGTATTCTGATTCTTAATCTTTGTAGTCTGAACCATCCTGTTCCACTGTGGGCTGCATCCACCCCCACCCCCACTGCATACTCTGGGGAGGACTGTCAAGGGCTCTACTGCAGCAGCAGAAAAAAAAGAAGTGTAGCAGATGATATTCCCTCTCTCCTCACAACATACACCATACCTGTCCCCAGATTTCAGAGCAGATATGCCACATGCATAGGTTCAGCAGAGATCTAGACCGCTTAGACTATCATATACTTCAGAGAATGGAGGATAAGAAGTAGGTCCCAGAGGCCCTCCAACTACTTAAAAATCTGGCTTTCATTTGGAAATAAAACTGGCCAGGGATAGGCAGCTCTGATGGCCCCCAAAATCACATAAAATCATTTTGGAATCAGACAACTACTGAAGTCTGGGGAGGGTGGAGGGAAGACAGAAAGCAAATCCATTATAGCTATAACTCCTTAAAAGCCTGCTGACACTGAGAGATGAATATTGCAACAACATTTTTATATCAAAATAAAAGAAGTTCAAACACAAGCACTGCATCACTGAACACAAGGCAAGACAACAGACACAGTTCAGATGCACATTTTGGCATCAGATAAGCAGTATCGTATTAATTGTTCAGCATTAAGGACTCAAACCCTTTCAACTAACCGTCATACAGGAGACAGAAATGATTAAGCAGTGAGGTTTACTGAAGTTTCATAATCTGTTATTAGTTCTGTGTTTTTCAAAGAATTTCACAGCACACTAAAAAAACCTACCAAACTTGAAAGTAGCATGAGGGTTTGAATGTTTTTTTAGTGCTTTTTTTCCAGTATTACTTTTTTAAGAACTCATTACCTTGTGACATCAAGTGCCTTCTGAACTTTTGCTTGTACAGACCCAAGCAAATCAGCACCCATTTTTTTCAACAGCTGTGTCAGCAGTACAAACAGCCAGTCCTGCAGATCTTCTTTATGGACCTGGATGAAGTCCACCAGTGTCTCCAAAAACATACTGAACACCTAAAAGGCAGAAGAAGATGGAAAGAGGGTAGGATGGGGCAAAAGAGGAAACAACACTGACGTGTGCTGAACTTACAAACAAAGAAGAAAGCAGTAAGGGAATCAGAGGCAGAGAAAGGCAGTGTTTTGCAGCCAAGCAGGAAAAAAATTAAAAAAAAAAAAAAAAAAAGAAATCTGTCTTGATTTTTCACTGGATTTTGATACAAGAGTACATTGGAAATGTTAGCCGACTTCTGTAGAAGTTTGACAATTAGGTATTCCATGCAGTTTCGTCAAGAAAATAAATGCTTACTGTGATGGCTGGCGCAACCTCAATTTTTTCAGTAAAACTTGATTTTTAACCCTTTCAAGCTTTATCATTAAGTTGATTTGACATAATCCTTGAAGACTACAAAAATGCTTTCTCTCTAAAAACAAAAAAGCTGCTACAATTCTTTAGCAAAATATTAATGGTCAATATCTGCATTACTAAATACTGCAAAATCACAAAAGCTGGCCCATTCCTTTACATCAAATATTTGTGGAATGGAACAAGATTTTCCTGCTATTGGAGGCATCCAAACACAAAATTATTTACCAAAGTAGGGAAAAAAGCCATGATAAATTTCAGATTGGCAGGTGTTTAAAATGCAGAAGTACTTTCATCTTCTCAGAAACATGTTATCCATCGTGTTCTTTTCAACAAATAATGTTGAATACAACAAATACAATTAATGTTGGAAAGACTGCATTCAGTAAAAAAAAAAAAAAAAAAAAGTATATTATTGTATTTATAGTAACCTCAGCACTCAGACCTGGAAGAAGGGCTTTTTACAGGGAAGGAGGTAAAGCAGGGCATGACAAATAAGTAATTTTGCCTGAAGAGCCTTTTCAATATCTGACTAATTTTATGTTTTTTCAAGACTTACAGTGAATTCAGGATATGCTCTATACCAGTGCGGCCCATGGGTTTCCTGTTTCTCTGACAAGAGAAATGGGTGTTTGGGCTGAAAATGCTACCTTAAAAATACTCCAGCTCCAGCACATAGCTGGGGTACAGAAGCAGAAGTAGATATGATGCAAAGAGGGCTGAGGAGATACTGCCTCCTGCTTATTTAGGACGTGGGTACAAGGTTGGAAATAGCTGTGGCAGAGGAAGGGCTGGAACCCCACATCCTCCTGTGGCTGACCTGGCTTGTCATAAGGCCAGATGCTGCTGCTGCCTGTGAGACTGTGATCATACCTCACAGGGCTGCAGAAACCAGTCCAAAGAAGTGGGCTTTCTTCCACAGCACTGATCAAGTATGGAGGAGTTGGCGTGTTTTTATTTTCCTTCAGCCCTGATGAAATATGATCTCTTTTCATGTTGATAATCAAGCCAGGGTAAGCAAATTCACACCATAAAGTGAAAAAAAAATCCATACACGTATCTTCAAAAGAAGTGCCTCAAACTTTACATTAGAAATAAAAAATAAATTCAAATTCTTTTTGCCAGGAAAGGTTGGACTACACGATCCTTGAGGTCCCTTCCAACCCAGCATTCTATGATTGTTTTAGGATCTAATAAAGGCCAGGGAGAATCTTTCAACAGACACCTTAAAACTGAAAAGCTGTGTTAGAAACAAAACAATACAAATCCTACTGAACATAAAGTCCATCAGTATGAGTTATTTTAATTAAACTTCACTCTTGGGGTAAACAACATTAAAAATTTCTAAAAAAAAAAAAAAAAATCAAGTTTGAGGTCTAAAGAATTACCCTCCCCTCCCAGTAGAGGGAAAAAATTTTTATGCCAGGGATTGGCAGTGTCTTCTGTACTCAGCAGAACTGAAACAATACACCACTTTGTGGATGCATAAGCAGTGGATACAATTGTTAAGACCTAGGCAAAACTGAACCAAAAAGTACTTTCTGTATTGTAATATGATAGTTTTTGGATTTCACAGCCCTAAAGTAAGGGGAAAATATACTGGACTTAGGCAAAAACCAAAAAAAAATTTGGTGCTATAAAGATTACACTTGGTGGTCTTACAACTGTATTTAAAATCCTTCAAATTAAATTATACAGCTAGCTGAATTTAAAAACTGTACCTTGTTTCTTCGAGTTTGCCGACAAACACACACGTCTTTTTCATTAAAATGTGCAAGCTGAACAAGCTGGTTACAACCTCTTATTTGATGGAGTCGTGGATTTCTTATGACACTTTAAACATGTAAGTATAACTGAGAACTCAATTTAGTTTTCAAGCTTTGTTTGGTTTTAGGTTTAGCACAGTGAATGTCTGGAGAAAACCTGAGTTGGGTCATTTTGTTGTATTTTAAAAAAACTCGAATCATACCATTTTGTTTTAGGCCAAATCACGAAGAATTTAAGAAGGCTGTAAGAGCATTTCAGTTAAAGGATGAATTTGGAAGGGAAAATGGAACTCAACCACCTGTATGTGAAAAAACTATATGGGTACTGCGATTTTTGCAGTTTCCATTTTTATGATGTAAATTAAAATTCTGAAATCAAGCATCTAATATTTAAGTTTTTAATAATTTTCTAGTGGAAAAAATAAACAGATATGAAAACAGTTATGTGATCTACCTTTAAAGTGAATTATTTCAGATGTGCCAACCACCACAATATAAAGCAGGAATGCAGAACCAAACAATGTCAGTTAATTAGTAGATAAAGCACATCTCAAAACTTTACCACACAGTTTACATAATTGTATATAGCATTTTATGATTGCAAAAGGCTTGGCACTGCATGAACTCTTTGGGGAAGAAAAAGAGAAAAAGGGTTAATTGCACATTCATGCAAGTAAGGTTAGGCTTCCAACAAATATTGAACCAACTTACTCTCTAAAGAGAGTTCCAACACAGGGGACAGCATGCAAAACGAAACAAAAACAAAACCAAAAACAAAACAAACAACAAAAAAGGGAAAAAGATAAAAACACACAAATTAGTGGCCATCAATACAAAGTTCCTGTATGGAATAAAAAACAAAACAAAACAAAAAAGGTACTTCAAAACTTTTATGATAAATTTACTAATTTTATTGGGATACCCAATGTATTCTAAAAGTAAGCACTTGGCATGTCCTTCAAGTGATTCTCCCATTTTCTCCTCCAAATTTTCTAAGCAATTCCCTACACCCAGCTCCCATATTAAACCGTTAAAAAAAACCCAAACACACAGAAGTGATGACAGAATAATTCCTAAAGACATTTGAAAAGAGTCTAAGATGAGATTTGTGTAGCTATATGTGTGATAAAAAATTCACAGCTCATGAACTCTTAATACTTAAAGGATTCTCCTGATAACATATTGATAACTATTAATAGTTTTCCAACACCAAAAAGCAGGCAAGGTTTCAGTGACTGGAACAGATGTACCACACGTGCTGTAACACAGGTCGAATTTTTGAAATCAAACATTATTTTATGTCAGAATGTCCAGTAAACAAAACAAAATTATCGACTTGAATAATTAAATGTAACATTCCCTAAAGGCTTAATGAAAAGACAAAATGCTCTTCTGACACATACAAGCAGATTTTGGAACATATTCATTATCCTTCCCTGAAGAAAATCTCCAGGGTAGTTCTCATATATGCATGGCTGCAACATTAATTAACAAAAGAACAAGGAAAATTAAAGCAAACTGCTATTCACAATTTTGTCATTACTTCATTTAAAAAACAGCAGTATTTCAACATTGACTTTTCTTTCCTCTCCTCTGACTTAACTGGGTTTTTTACAGAATGTCTTCTTCAGTTTCTCTTGAACTGCTTTAGTCTTTTTTTCTGGATTTCCACAGTATGTGAACAAATTTAATATCATGTTGCTGTCTGCAATGGAAGTTTCTTTCAAAGTACATGGTGTCACAAATAGCAGCCAAGTCACTTTTTCCAACAGGAAAAATAAGGAGGACAGATGAACGCTAAGTCAACCTGTCAAGACTTCTCATTACTCTGAATTTAATTTTCCATTGCAGCAATAAGGAAGACTTAAGAATATGTAAAAAGTATTGCATAATCGAAGTAGTTTTTCAAAATTCTGCTGGGAAAAGACAGTACTTCTAAAATAACTACTTTGCTCTGAATTTTTCTGGGTTATCATTTTATCAATTCTGAAATAAGGACACAGAGTGGGACATGTTATACTCAACATAAAAGATAAGGTTTCTTCCAAACAAAATATTAAGTTACATATTTTTCACATGATACCATTGTAACTTTATTCAGCTCCTTACTTACCTGCAGTCCTTTTGCTATGGTAAATTACTGCATGTGAAGCTGTACTAGCAACCCACCTCCCACAAAAATTGTAATAATACTATCAGGCAGAATAACTCAGTCAAAAAGACTTTAATGGTCTTAGAAAACGTAAGGATTATTCCTCGTTATATCATCCATATCGAGTCTTTAACTAGCTGAAAGTGAATAAAGCATCGCATTTTCTTTCTTACCAAATTACAGTCTCCACCTTACTTATTGAGTACCAACAATAACGTAAAAATTATTCAGCCTCAACTGCCAGCCCTATCTATGAAATTCGAGGAAGACATCATAAGCTATGATAATACAAAATATCCTGGAAAATAAGTAAGAACACATTTGGTATAGTTCATCAGAGTTGTCACGTATCATTTAGTCAGACCACTTTCTTTACGATTTAAATTACTGCAGCAGAGACTTTTGTTTCTAACTAAAAGAACCATTACTCATGTTGAAGCGGTCTCTGCAAGAAATATGACTTCTTAAAAATACTTACAAATTTTGAGCACAAACTGTTGAATTACTTCAAAGCATTTTACATTAAACTAAATTTTATTTTATTTCAACTATCCTGCCAAAAAGGTGGAAAATTTTCTTGCACAAAATTGCTAATTAAATGGATTGAAATCTGATACCATCAACTGCTTACAGTTTGCCAAATTTTTACATGCGCAAGTATCACTGACATATTTTACCACAATGGGCTTTCTATTAATTTATGTTTTCAAACATTTACTGAAAAGTAAGAAAAACCTAAACATACCTTACTGTGAGGATCAGCAAACATTCTTGTGAAGATTTCACACAACCTTTTCAACTCAACACGACTGTCAAAGTGACAACAATACGTTAGTCAAGTCCACTGCTAGTACTACCAGAAAACTAATGCATAGCAATCAGTGAAATCAACTGTAGATATCAAATCAAATAATCTAATAAACAAAGTGTTTTAAGACATGGATAAAAATGTAGTAGATGTTGCCTAAAATGAGACTTACAACCTAGAACTGTCTCTAAACTAGTTCATGTATTATACCATTCCTGATTATTTTAACAGAGCAGATAATGAAAAAGGTATTTTTAGAAGCTAGTAAGAGTTTCTCTGAATAAATATCCAATAAATAAAAATAAAAAATAAATTATAAGATAACTAAAAAATGAAGGCCTTCCATCAATACTAGACACAAGCACTTTACAAATTTTTTGCACTGCAAGAATTCTATTGATTTTAAATTCTGTACCTCAAACTAAGCTTTTTATGTAGAACCTATACAGTAGCGGCCAGAAGTGACAATAGATTCCTCATTCTTTCTCCCACCTTAATCTTACAGACACACACCATGCCTTCCCTCTCCCCAGGTTTCTGTATTCTTTAGAACATAAGCCTCCTTTCCTACTTCCCTTGCCTCTCCCACTCTGAAATAAAATGTTTTTCTATCAACATGTTTTCTTACCTTAAAGTTCTCTGGTTCTTTAGTAAGTTTTGCAGGCCCAGAAGGCCTTCTTTTCTCTCTGACCAGTTGGAGCTGGCACAGCGATTTAGAACTTCAGCCACATCTTCTGTCTGTCTCATATATGTTGGTATGCTTCCGTTCCTAGAACTATAGGACCTTTCTGAACAGGCACTTGATGCATCACTGTTGGCATCATCATCTGAGTACATCCCATAGGATTCGTATCTTCTTCGCACAGGCTTCTTCTATTGTACAGAAACACCTCATTGTTAGTACCAATTTTCAAAGAGATAGTAAACATATCCGTAATCAGTAGAAAGACCAACAGTTCAAATAACCAGTGTGACCCTTACTGCCTGCAGTGACAAATGACTCCAACTGTTCAGCAGGTCAAATCAAGTTAATAAAAGTATTTTAAAGAAGCATGGCTTGCATAGTATTCCAAATTTAAAAGCAAAATAAATGCAGAGAAGACATACGTTTGATGAAACATTCAACTTAAGGTTTACTTGTAAAAATCCATAAAATTGCATGATAGGGTGACATAAAGACTGTACTGAAAGTTAGTTATTTCACTTAATAGCTTTATATATATTACAGAATATAAGAATCAGGTCTAAATACACATATTTTGTCATTTTAACTTACGTTGTATCAAGCATGTTAATACCAAAATATTAAACTATCAAAGAAGAAAAATAGTTTCTATACCTTAGTCCGTATGTCTCCTAAGAGCTGTTAGCAGTAAATTATTGAAAAGAAACAGAAATTGAGAACAGGAAGGTAAGGCATAGCAGCATTGCGACTATTAATGGAAAACACATAGTCTTACTGTAAATTTTGTTCTTAGCTCTCTGTATCTGATTAGCATATCATGCATCACTAAGAAGTAGTTTGCTAAGCTTCCATTTCCAGGGGAATACTACATATCATCCGCTGGTTGGTCACAAAGACTTCTCTGTAGAAATCTTTGTGTCTTATGCAGTGATATTTGAACATGAAGACTTAATACATGCAGTCAATTGCTATCTAAGTATGAAACCTTTATTTAAACTTTATCTTCCTATCAACTTCTCCATCTCTGTCTTTAACTTCATTTCAGTACCTAAATTTTGTAATTACAACAATTACTACAGCAGTCAATGTCCTACCAAAAAATTAATTACATAATGCAAAATTCCAAATCTCCAAAACCAAAACACAACATGCCAAAGTTCAGTGGGGGGAAAAAAAAAAAGTTATTTATCCTAAAAGGAACAACCCACACCTCTACAAAATAACTGCTATTCAAATTCTGAGTTGAAGCTAGTCATTAAAGATTCAGTTTCACTACATACTGAAAGAAGCAGTAATAGAAGTGATTGTTTTCCCCCTATTTACTACTGCCATCTGCATGGGGTTCTCATTTTTGACTGTGGAGTAACTTAAAGAATATGGCAATACAAACTAGTCAATACATCATGTAACAAGTAAGCTTAATGTCAGTGGAACAAGCATACATACATGTGTAAGAAAATAAAGGAAGGGAAAACTCACAAAAACATGAGCATTTTTGATAATGGTTACCATAAGTTAAAAAAAAAAAATTAAAAGAAATCAAACCTGAAATGCTAAGGACTGTGCTTAAGTAAAAGGTATAAAGATCACCATATTGCTGCATTTCATGCATCTTCTGTTCAAAACAGATCTTAGCCAGAAGACTGATACACATTTGGCTTGAACGTTATTATAACTGTCTGAGTATTCCTCATATCATAAAACCAGTAATACAATCCAGACTATTTTTGATTTTTATATTACATCTGTCACAACTGTACATTTTACTTTTTAAAAACACGGCGGGGGGTGGGGGAGGTGTCAGGGGGCTTCAATCTATGATAAAACAAGAAGGGTGTTCATAACCAGATTTCCATCTAAATGGAGTCATTTTTACAGGACAACCTATAAATTTAGAGCATGGCAGGCACTCAGGCATGCAAATACTACAACAGTAAAATGTTGTTGCTCTTGATCCTTCTTTGTAATGACAAGATTTTAGCTAAAATATACAAACTAATTTTCCTTGAATGTTTCTAGAAGCATCATGCTATTCTGGATCAAGGTAACACAAACCCGTTTTTGTGAACGGAAAACAAACTTTACTGCTTCAACAAAGCAGGACACATTCAAGCCTCAAGCACCGTCACTGGAAGCGTAAGTTTCTTAATTTATATTCTTACTGCATACTTTGTCCAGCTCCATTTGAATAAGCTATGAATATGCTAAAAATATTAGATACTCTTCATGTAGCACCAGTGTGGATAAACCAATAGCACAGGCTTTCAGATAACAACCAGAAACTTTTCACATTTCATGGACTAATTTTCTGTTGTTCCCTACTCCAAAATCCAGATTTCCAGTTTACTCACTAGCATTCCCCATCAACGTTGAAATCTTCTGCAAGTTTATCAGAAAGTGGAAAAACTACTCAATCTCACCATGACCTCTTAGGCAGATTTCAGAGACGTCCTGATCTCTATGCCAGTGGAGGCACACAAATTTTAAACTAATGTGTGAAGACGACAGTATGAACCAAGAAATCAAATTTCCAGACTAAGAACATAAGGGAGTTACTCAGATTTTTCCCTCTGAAATTTTGTTTCTCTCCATCCACTCATATCTGGCTATAATTAAATTTTTTAGAGTCTAATCTGCATTTTGTTTCTAATGTTCTAAAAGTATCTTTTTGGTAAAACAAACAAATTCCGTAAAGCATTCCGATAGCAGGTACTTACAAGTATTTAATGATATGCCAAGAGTATAAAATACCTGATAAAAATGTATCTAATTCATAGAGTAAGTATTTTAAATTAATTGAAGAGTTCTGCTTTCTGATGTAAATGTCAGAAAAGCAAAATACATGATGTGTTCAAGTTTGGCTAACTGGGATGGGGAGGTAGAGAAGCCAAACCCACTCTTTTAAAGAACAGTAAAGGTTAAGAAAGAGAATGGCATAACTATTTTTAAATTCAGTGTAATATTGTGACAACAAAACAAAAAATAAACTTATGAAATGTTGCCTAACAAGCCATCAGTTTATTGCTTTAGAGTCAATCTCACATGTGGTCACACAGAACAACTTTAAATGGAACCCATTTATTACGACAAGCAGAGTGCTTTAGCTGTCATCATTCCCAGCTCTGACAAGACTTCAGCCTACCCAGAAGTTTGTCTGGATGTTGTGCAAAACTTCTGGTTATTGCTACCTGCTCAAGCGGCTCCTTGGGCCACTCCACCAAAACAGTCCAAGACTATTTCCTGTCTGCCACAGAAAAATGTACATTTCTCAAAACTGAAGACTTCTGTATGGAAGAAAAATTCCAATACTTTGCAGCTCTAGCAATTCAGTTTCTTTTTTTCCCTACCTGGAAGCCAATAAAATAATGAAGGACAAGTTCTTTTACATACTTTCATGTATAGCTACCAAACATTTTAAGAGTCTGTGTTCTACACAAAGTAGTTGCAAGATTCTTACCAAAGCATCTGCTACTGCCTCTTCAACGTCAGAACCTGTGTTCAGAACTCGCATAGCACTAACTGATGATGACAATCTACTCGACTGACTAATTCCAAAGCCGGTACCTGTTATAACAACAGCAAAAATGAATACAAAGAATTCAGTCAGAATAGCAACATGGGACATTAATACCACACTCACTTAGAAAAAAACCCAAGCAGAAGAAAAGTATTTGCTTAATGTTTCTAATAAACTACACAGTGGCTAAAATATGGGTTATTTTCATTATGAAGTCTTTAGTGGTGCAGCAAAAAAGTGAAGTAAAAAAACCAGAGTCATATACATGTATTTTATTCCACAGGGAAAAAAAACCCCACAAAATAATGGTTTTAACTGAAAGAACCTTTCCTTTTTTTTTTTTTAAATATCTTCTTCATTTTGGGTTTTTGTTTTCATTTAAAAAGAAAGCAAATACAATAGGAAGGCTATTGAGAGTGCTGATTAGAAAACTACATGCATAAAGAATGCTCTACAAATACTGAAAAATGGAAAACTAAAAAAAGTTCTTCTGCAAGTAAAAATAAAATGATTGTTGTTAAGGAAGAAAAGGAATTCACATTGGAGGGTGGGAGTAGAGACGGTATCTAGCAACATAAACACATCTATCTGGATTATTAAAACCACAAAACTCAAATTAATATAAATAATGCTTTTTAAAACCAAACTATGTGAATAACCAAGTGGGTGGGGAAAAAAAAAATATCCAGGATGACTGAACAGATGACAGCAAAGTGTACTCATCCTTCACCTGTAGCCCCATAAACATCAGGAGTGTAGAGGGCACCAGTGGATCTGGAGTGATGTCTGGAAGCTGCAATAACAGGATCATATAAACCCTATCTATTACCCTGGAATCAAAGTGCTGCAATAGTTGCTTAGATGAACAAGAGAATATTTATCAAAAAGATTCAGCTTTAGCATAAGAAACTGAGTATTACACAGAAAGAAAAAGCTTCAAAGAAGTTTTTTGATTATATAGAATATGATTATATAGAATTATATAGGTTTATGTATACCAGACATTTCATGCATTTTTTTTTTTAATTTAAAAGATTAAGATCAGATTAAAAGCAAGTATGTTTAAATTCCAAGGAAAAAAAAAATGCGTAGACACACACACACACACACACAAACAGAATCCTGAGAAATATGGAAGAAGTTCCACTGATACTGGTCTTCCATTGTAGAGTTAATTCATATATACATGCTCAAGTCAGAGCCAGAGTTCACATACCAAAGAGTACCTGCAAAAAGTGTCTACTACACGAATTTACTGTGTTAGCAGCTGAAAGTTTGTATAAACTTGAGTTCTTGCCTAGTGCAGATAAGTCAACCTCAGTTAAAACTCACCACTATGCAGACAAAAGTTAAAATTATTCCATTTTAATTAAAGTTTAAAATAATTTAATGCTATTAATATTTCACATTTGTATTGTTTCTTCAAATAAATAAAATGTGAAATTGAAACATTTATGTTAGTTACAATAGCTCATTAAGATTCTTTAAAGTTATAAAAAGTGGGAACCAAACATCCTTAAGGACTTTCAAATAAAACCGATTACCCTCTTCATTACTGCACTTGGTCTTTTAGAGATTCTAAAGAATCTGACTCACCACTGATAATATTTTCTTTCTTAAACCAAGTCATTTTAAATGTTTTTTTAAACAATTAATCTCCTTCAGTTTATTTCAGTCAGAATTTTACAGCCACATAAATTAAACTGGTTTCGACATTTTTAACTTGAATTCAAACATCCACCCACAGTGAAACAAATCTGATATAATCTTATGATTTAATAACTGTAAATGCAATTTTACACCTTTTGGATACATAAAATAGAAACCAGGAATCAAATAAGGCATTCTTTAGTCTAACATAGACAATTTAAGAGTCTGATTTGAATAAAATAACCCTGACACAGACCAAATCACATTTGAAGAAGCACACTTCTTTTAACCTGAGTGAACTCCAAAATGATCCTAAATCCTGTAAAGGTCCTGGAAACTATAACATAGTTTTCTTTCCATGTAAAGTTTTCTACTCCTTATATAGGGTACAGCAATTTATTTTACTTTCAGTTAAACCCGCATGAAGTTGTTTAGCTAAGGAATTTTATTTTGCAACTAATGCTTTGTGGAATACTTGTTTCTTTAGAAAGTATGTCTCAGCATGGAAAAGGAGAGAGGCCAGAGAATGTCAAAACATACGCATTAAAGCTGATAGAACTTTAAATACAGCTGTAACAGGATAAACCTTTCTATTGCTTTCCATCAACAAATCCTGAAAATTAAAGGTATGATTAAAAATGCAAAACTTTAGGCATATAGTTCCAAGATGATCCTGCCCCCATACAACTGAAATATGCTGGAGAAGTTAAGACAGTGAAAGGAAGCACTATACTGGATCAAACATACCTCATTCCAAATCATATTTTCAGGAGTATTCTTTGTACCCCTCAAATTGCAGAAACTGTGCAAGTATTTACTTTTGTTGTTTCATTTGTTAAGAGGGATCAAAGTAAGATTTTAAATGGGATCAAAATAATGTCATTTCTTAGCTAAAACATGGAAATTATACTAATATGATATTTAATATCAACTATATGTAAAAGTAAGCACTTCCATATAAATTACAAATCACTCACTTCTCGGAGTAGTTATTTCCCAGTATGTAATCCTATACTGAGAGGTGAGATTACATAACACTTCATGCCATGTATACAGAGATACAATTAGGTAGCATTTAGGTCATTTTTATGCCCCAAAGGGCTTAGCATTTGTAAGCAAAAATTTTTATGCTGAGAATCAGATGCAACCCACATTACATTCCCCTCTCCAACCCCATGTAAAACTGTCTCTACCTACGAATACAGAACTGAATTTGCCTTATTTAATCTTCTACTTGTATCCTTGAAAACATTAAATTTAATGGTTTTTATATAATTTAATAGCACCTAATAAGATAAAACTGCTCCAATAAAACACTGACATTTGAAACCATTCAAATAGGAAGTCACAGAGTCATAGAATGGTTTGGGTTGCAAGGGAGCTTAAAGACCACCTAGTTCCAACCCCCTGCCATGGGCAGGGTCACCTCCCACTAGCCCAGGTTGCTCGAAGCCCCGTCCAACCTGGCCTTGAGCACTTCCAGGGAGGGGCAGCCACAGCTTCTCTGGGAAACCTGTGCCAGTGTCTCACCACCCTCACAGGGAAAAAATACCTTATACCTAATCTAAATTCACCCTCTTTCAGGTTAAAACTGTTACCTCTCATCCTATCATCACACTCCCTCCACCTTTTCCTGTAGCCCCTCTAAGTACTGGAAGGCCACCATAAGGTCTCCCCAGAGCCTTATCTTGTCCAGGATGAACAACCCCAACTCTCCCAGCCTGTCCTCACAGGGGAGGTGCTCCAGCCCCTGATCATCTTTGTGGACTCCTCTGGACCCACTCAAGCAGGTCCATGTCCTTCTTTTATTGGGGGGCCCAGAGCTGGACATGGCACTGCAGGTGGGGTCTCATGACAGTGGAGTAGAGGGGAAAAATCCCCTCCCTTGACCTGCTGGCCACACTGCTCTTGGTGCAGCCCAGGATGCAATTGGCTTTCTGAGCTATGAGAGCACATTGCTGGCTCACAGTCAATTTTCCATCCATTTACACTCTCAAGTCCTTCTCCTCAGGGCAGCTCTCAGTCCACTCATCACCCAGCCTATATTTGTGCTTGGGATTGCCCTGACTCACATGCAGGACCTTGCACTTGGCCTTGTTGAACTCCATGAAGTTTGCACGGTCACACCTCTCCAACCTGTCCAGGTCCCTCTGGATGGCACATCCCTTCCCTCCAGCGTGTCAACTGCACCACACAGCTCGGTGTCATCAGCAAACTTGCTGAGGGTGCACTCACTCCCACTGTCCATGTCACCAACAAAGATGTTAAATAATGCTGGTCCCAACACCGACCCCTGAGGAACGCCACTTGTCACTTCTCTCTACTCAAACATTGAGCTGTTGACTGTAACTCTTTGAGTGTGACCACCCAGCCAATTCCTCATCCACCAACTGGTCCATCCATCAAACCCATGTCTCTCCAATTTAGAGACAAGGACATCACGCAGGACAGTGTCAAATGCTCTGCACAAGTCCAGGTACATGATGTCAGTTGCTCTTCCCTTGTCCACCAGTGCTGTAACCCCATCATAGAAAGCCACCAAATCTGTCATGCACAATATGCTCTTAGTGAAGGCACACTGGCTGTCACCAATCACCTCCTTATTTTCCATGTGCCCCAGCATGGTTTTCAGGAGGATCTGTTCCAAGATCTTGCTGGGTGCAGCAACTAAGTCATACAAGAAGGAATCCCAGGAATCCTCATTCATTCCAGGTATAGCTACTTTTTTTTTTTTTAAACAAAACTGAATTCCTAAACATTCTACTTTGCATTCTCTATGCTATCAGACAATTCAACCTATTGTATTTGTATAGGAACTTATTTTGATATCCGAAGACAAAAACTAAACTCCATCAATAAAAATAAAACCTCAAATAGCACCCATCTCAATGACTCATGCTATTAGTTTAATAGATACGTCTTAAGAAAACAAGCATTTGACCAAATATAAAATATAAATCAGACCTCACATGCATGCAATTTAAGTCAAGCTATAAGGTAGCAACAGCAGCGCCAAAAGATCTGGAAAATGACCCCCACTTTTAAAGGAAGAGAATAAATGTGTTTACTACAATACAGTTTTCCAGCTGTCTTTTAGTAAAAGATACAAGTTAACTAATGGATCCTGCATGATGTCTACTTTTAGTTTTATTTCCCTATTTAATAGCATCTGGACAAATTAGTGTTAGCTATTGAAACAGCTTTCATTCAATTAATCTGTACTTTCCCAATATAAATCCACGGCTGACAAGAAGCATACTGCCTTAACAGACCACAACAGACTTCCAATGCTAATTAGGACTACTGTTGGGTGCCTCAATTTGAGACAGGAACCAGAGTTACTATTTTCAGGCTATATTCAAGAGCTAGTACTACAAAGTCCTTAACTGTAAGCTACACTTGAACAAAGAGAAGGAGGATTCAGACTGAAGACTAACTCAAAGGTAACACCAAAAAAGATCAGTTTCAGATACAAGCTTACAGAGACAGTTTTGTATTACCAAACAATCAAAAAAACCCAAAACACAACATAATGTGCAAAATTACTTTTATCAACATTTACTACCAACTTCATAGTAACCTTGACAAGGATACACAGAGATGAAACATCTCCCTAGTCCTTAATCAACAACATGTTAAAGTAATTATAAGCTAATGTTCCTATGCCTTATTGGCATTTCAGAAACAAACAGCTTGAAAATCTTTCAATTGCCAGACCAATAAGCTGAAATACTAGGTGAAAACAAAACTTTTGCTTATAGCAGCTCTAGAAATGAGTACTGAACATAGCTATGTATGTGTGAATGTTAAACATTTTCAATTCTTCTTCTTCCCTATGAAGAATTCCAGCTGCTACTTCAACTATTTATCATTCTATACAGATTAAAAGTAAACTTCAGAACTGTACTTTGTTCACCTGCTTGCTTAAGGACTTTGCTACTTGCACTGTTCATTTCAGAAAATGGAAAGCAGCCTCAGAATACAGTTCTGCTTCAGTAGATTGTTCCCATACCTGCACCATCATATTTACTTGCTTTAATAGCAAAAAGTTAAAGTTTTTATTATTTTTCTCACAAAAATACAGTATGACAATAAAGCTAAGGAGAAATAAAATGAAGTGCATTTTCTTCTTATACACAAAATGATTCACTGACTAGGAAGCAATTTTGAGTAACAGCAGATCCTAGCTGTTGCTGCAGGAAAAGGCAGAGGATGACAGCCACACTATATTCTTTGCTCTAGGCTGGTCAGTGAGAAATGGATTATCTAACTGCACCCAAGCAATGAGTGCTGTAATAAAAACATGTAATTCCAAAAAACCTTCCAAAAGCAGAATTGCCCTTTCAAAAAAAGTATCTAGACACTGCATATCACACCCCTTTCCAGACTTGGCATTAAAGTAAGACTAACGCTAACAAAGCATTTCTTTTCAAGTGTGCAACCCATTCACACATTGGTCAATTCTGCATTGAAATAAGTGGTGAGTGAGCCAAAGGAAGGGAAAACAAAACGGTGGCTGGCTACAAGCTAAATGAAGGAGGCATGGATGCGTTAGGTGCAAATAATGAAGGGCAAAGACAGCCATGCACAACAAGGGGCTCCAAGTACTTACCAAGGGGTGGAAAAGAGCGGACAGGGCTTGTGTCCCTGCTACTTTCACGGCTGGCCTCCCGACTGCAGCCCTGACTCACACTAGGCCGAGGAATGCGGCTGCCTCGTGCTAGTATGATTCAGGGTACAGACAAACAGCAGCACAGAAGGGAGAAGACATAAGAAAAGTTGCAGTTTTAATGAAATTCTGTTTTGCAGTAAGATCAAAGATGTATTTCTAAGAAAGACACTGACGATTATGTTGTATTGCAAGTCACAACTGTTTCCACACACTGTCTTGATTGTGCTGGATTACACTCAGTGTAGCCAGTTCAATGAAATTATTTCTTCACACAGCTAAAAAATGGGGATTTACAACTCTTTACAGACTGGTTGGAAAACCTCTTGAAAAGGACAGAGAGGAAACAAGCAACAAAAAATATGAACAGAATATTGATTTGTGCTCAAGATCAAGCTAATCAACAGTAACACAAATGAAAAAACCCACAGCTTTCTAAAGAGGAAAAATAGAAAGTTAATACACCTAAGGTAAAAATCAAAATACAAAACAAAGAACAGCAGCAATGCCATTAAAATCAGCTGATATCTTCCATTTTTTCAGTATTATTTTCAATAATATTGTTTGTAATAAAGTAGAATCAAGGTTATACCATGAGGCTTAGGAAGTATGACATACATTTTTGTATCACAGAAGTATACACGTGCACGCACACATACACAGAAGACACAAAAGTAATGAAGAATATTATCTTTTCAAAATGGTATCACACTTTCATTCAATGAATGTGGGTATTCTGCGGGTGGGGATAAGAAGTGAAGAAAAGTGAAAGACAGAAGGCAGGGAGGTGAGGAAAAGAACAACTACTGCATTCTGACAGCAAAAATTTAAAGTTTCAGCTTAAATTTAAAACTGTCTTTTATATCAAAGACTAGCCTCAGCAAACAGGCATGTTTCAGATTTCTACTGATATACATTCTAATTTTATCATCCACCTATAACTAACTAAATGCAAGCTGTAGATATCCAGCACTTAAAAGTAAGAAGGGCTATAAAGAAACTAAGAGTTACTCAGTGATTCTTACCTACTGACAATCTAGAAGGACTTGCTTCTCTACTGCATCCCTGACTTCGTGGGATTTTGCTTCGTTTTTGTGCAGTTGCAGGATTCACTAACACTCTCTGAACTCCTGTGTTCACAGTGGAAAGTGTGGTGGTTGTCAAAACTCTTCCAGGAGACCCAGATCTACTGCCAGCTGAAGGCAAAATGAATAAATATAAGTAACAGCGTAGAAAGTAAACAACTATGGTTAAAAAGAAAAAAATGCTTAAAGTTAGTAGGAAAGTGGTGGTAGACTGAAATGATCTGGAAAAACTTACAAGGTAAAAATGTGAAATAGAAAACCCTTATCCAAGTTCTTATAGCACTACATAGAAGGTAGATAAATTATCAATGCAAGGAAGCATTTGGCATGGTATTCAGTACTAGATATGCTCAGGAAACCATAAATAATATTTCTAGTCTTAATCAGCAGTTCCACTCCCTAACAGGAACATTGGTGTGTTCATTTTTTAAGCTACATGGTATTGCTAGACACATTCTATTAAAAAAGAAACTAAAAATAAAAGAACTGCTAGAAAGCGAAAGGGAGCAACTTTGAACTTGTGATTCATAATTATCCCAGTTCTTTCCATGCAACAATGTTATAATAAAGTAACATCATCTTCATAACACTTAAACTCCTCTCCCTTGCTTTTAAGAGCATGAAATCTTCAAGCACTGCTCTCTGAGAAGTTAAATGTCACTGAAGACAATTAAAATACTAATGTTCGTTTCTGTGGAAGTTTCACAGATTCAAAGAAAATCTTCAATTAGCTTTAATTAAGTTAAAAAATTGATCATGGCATATTTAAGCATCTTATACTGTTATTAATCAAAATGGTACATTACAAAGTGCTATAAATGTTCATTTCAACACACTGGACTCACTACCATAAACTGGTCACTGATCTCTACTTTTGATATTTCAGTTACAGAAAATTTAAGTTTTAAGCCATAATAAAGAATCAATTCTTCTCTAGTTATAACCAATTTATACCATCAGTTGATATAATTATTTTCCAGCTGCAGAATTCAAGAAGTCTGACCAAATAAAAAGCAAAACACAACTTCAACCAAAGGTTAATTACAGATACAAACCTTCTAATAATCTTCTAAAAATAATCAGGTAACTGTTATGACCACAGCTATGCTATAGACTTAACATGCAACATCTCAAGTGAGTTTTATGGGTTACTTCTTATGAGGCACATTTAAGAGAGATACAAGTTGGTTAAAGCTTGACCATATAGGAAAAGAAATAAAATCCCAAACAAAATAAAACATATGCTGGGTGAACGGGAGAAAACTAGAACAATGGACCATGCATATACTTTCAGATTCATTGTTTGAATTCAAACTTGAAATGATTATTTAGCAAAATCCCTTTTCCGAAATATGAACCTATTCAGCAGAAATTATAAACAAAATATTACACATCCTGGAAAAAATAATCATAACTTCTATAGCAAAAAAAGAATAGGCACATCTATAAAATTGCTGTGGTCTGCAAAAATTAAGGGTTTGACAGCTTCTTCATATCAGGTCATTTCAGTTTAGACCTGATATTACTATGCATTCT
Source organism: Athene cunicularia (assembly GCF_003259725.1). Lineage (NCBI taxonomy): Eukaryota > Metazoa > Chordata > Aves > Strigiformes > Strigidae > Athene > Athene cunicularia. The sequence continues at coordinate 3,509,365 of NW_020799096.1, forward strand.
TCCTAGCCCCGAGTATTTTGTACCTCTTTAAGACATTGAAAATATTGTAAAAGTTTTTACTGTGTTGGAGAGTTTTAGAAGATTTTTCTTCAATAGGTCAGAAACCTGAAAAACAACTCTTCTTAGAATATATAGAAGAAATGCATCCTCTCATTCTAATACTTCATTTATGTTTCTGTTGTTTGACCTGAAAAGTGTACCACTATAGCATCAACTAAATGAAGCTTAATGTCCTGAAAATATTATGCTAATAAGAGCACTGGCATACTGTTGTCAGTACTACCAGCAGTATAAGATCTAAGCCAACTGAATGATGATAGAAGGGTTACTGAAATAGTATTCCAAAATGAAAAAAACCTCCAATCTCTATGGCCTTCTAAATAAGGATTACATCCAATTAGGTAAATGCAGCATATGGAAAAATGTGAGCCAGAATTTCTGCTGAATAGGGTCCTTAAATGAGATGTGTCAAACAGGTGATCAAACAATGATGTATACACAAATTCTGTAGACTCTTACCACCAATGGGGTTAGCAGACTGTGATCCTGAACAAGTGTAAAGGCAGGATTAGGGTAGGGGTTTATAATCCATGAAGAGGGAGGGAGCAGAGCAGATTAAAAAATGGATGGCAAATGGAAATAAGAAAGCTTTAGTCATTTCACACTGGAAAAAAAGCCACAAGGGGGTTATGCTAAAGCAGTGCTTTTAAGTAGCTTCCACAGTTGAAGAACTAAACTCAGATGCTATATATATACAAAGCAGATGAAGCAAAGCTGCACAAGCAAATTACAATTCTTCAGCTTTCTAATCAACAACTGGATAATACTGAAGAATTAAATTTCAATTAAACATGAAACTGTAGCCTTCACATTAATTTCAAAGAATATTACATTGCCAAAAAGGTTCAAGTTCAACAGCTGAACAAAAATTACACACAAGGCCAAAACATTTTTTTTTTTGAGACAGACAGTAAAGGAACTGAGCTGCAGGTGCAGTGGATGACAAAAAAAATAAACTCACAATGGCACAACTGAAAAGACTTGCATAGAATTTCAGGTTTTCCTCTTTAAAATTCATCTGAAGTATAAAAGAATTTGCTTCCATTCAGAAATTTAATTCTTTTACTCTGAATGAAGATTGTAATGCAATTTTAGCACACCTTGCTGAATTGCCTGACAACGAAACAGGAATGGAGAGGAAAAAAATGGAACAATTTTTTTCCGTAGATAAGAATAAAATAATGAGCTCTAGATTGTATACACATTTATTTTACATTACAATTTAAAAACAGAAGAAGAGGAGTAAAGGGATTCTAAAACCCTACAAAAGTATCTTTTGTAAAAGCATTCAAATTTGCAAGTCTTTCACAAAATGATCTTTGAACAAAAGTGGTTAAACAATTGGAACCTTAAATTTACAAAGGATCTGTGTTACAGTATTTTTTTAAAAAAGTAAAAGCTTAAATCTAATATGAAGCCATTTTCCCACTATAAGCTGGGGAACTGAAACAATTCCCTGTATGGAAACGTCAAGCATCTCACTCCTCACAATGCTGTCAAAATTTTCAGTCACATAAAGCATCACCCTAATAGCTGGCATATAGCGTCTGACAATTCTCCTTTGCCTGTCCATTTGTATTTGCCCTGTTTATCTTCCTTAAAACATCTCAGAATTCTTGTTCTCCCCCACTGACAAGTTATAATGAGCTATCTAAAGCCATCAGCTCTGAACAGAAGAGGTAATAAAAGCCTGTGAAGATGCATTCAGGCATTTCTTTTTCACACTTCATCACATGTAGACAAATCTAGTTATTTAAACATAAATTCAACCTATCACTTTAGACATTAATATTGTGCAAAAATGAGTTCTCTTGGGGAAAAAAGTCATTATTAGTAAAAAGAAACTGAAAAAGCTTCAGTTTGTTTCCCTAAATATAGTCAGTTTAATTAATACTATATAACAATGATCATCACAAAAGTCTTACATTGCTACCTAAATTTAAGTTCTCCCCCTAAACAGTTTATCAAACAACTTTTTAAGAATTTACCAAAACTATTCAAAGTACAAAGGCATTTTCAAAAATCTTATTTCAGAACTTTCCTAATACTAGTGAAAAGTGTTAGAGATACTTTTTACAGCTGTTACCTCCCCTCCCCCCCTTTAAATCATTAATCCAAATAGTCTTTGCTTATGATATAGTCATCTTAACACTGAAAACATAAACCAAGTTTTTGCACAACCTTTGTCATAGAAAATAACTAGACTTTATTTTCAAGCTCTCATCCCACAAACGTTTGTAGGATTAGAGCACTGTCAAAGCAAAAAATAAGAGAACTTCTGTTATTGTATTTTAGTATTTTAGGTTTATTTGTTCAGGTTTTTTGAAAGTTTTATTTCACAAAACTTGCAAGTATTGGATCAGGTTTCAATGCAAAACTGAATGGGAGGTACTCTTTAACAGAAAAAAATCCCAACCCAAACTTCTACCTGCTTTTTTAACCTCTAAAGTAATTCTATTTAGGCTAAATGCTGTCATTGCTATGAAAATAAATGTTTCTCCCATTAAACACAAAATTAAGGGGGCTTATTAAAATAAAAAGGATATAGTTACTGACAGCAAAATAACTGTACTGGAAAATTCAAAACCTGTATAGTTTACTGGGTTTAGAACATTAGACCTGACAAACTATAGGACTGGTTAGTTTATTTTAATTTTATTCTCAATTTGTCTTCCCTTGATTAATTTCATTGCGTTTCACTTAATCAAAGAGGAGAATCTGAAAATGCTACAGAGCTTAGTCAGATGTCTGTTGGACATCAGATGTGTGAACAAATTGCTGTAGGTCAGTCAGTGTCAGCGAATGTGAGGTAATCAGGTCTTTCTAATTAATGACAGAGAGCTCAGCTAGATTGGAAATTTTGCATTTGCTTTGGTTTCTAAACACACATAGAAAATTACTGTGGATTAGGTGACACACAGTCAACTGCTTGTTGTAACAATAATTCAATAAAGGCTAAGTAACTTATTATAAAGTTAGAGTTTAGTATTTTTACTCCAAAGAGTTAAGTAAAATAACAGCTGTAATACAAAAAAAGAAGTATATATCCAAGAACTAGAGTAGTGCCTAGCTTAAAATGAAAATAGGTATTTCTGGCTGAAAAATAAAGAGGTTTTGAAAAATAAAAAAAAATAGGTTTTGCAAATAACACTGGGGACACCAATCAGTCTGCCCATTCTTCTGTTATTACTTGTCTATGTGACATATGTAACTGACAGAAGTTTACTGGTGTTTTGTGTTGGGGAGGTCAGAAAGGGGGGGAAAAGAATGTTGAGAAGTTATAATTGAAGACAGAATTTAAGGGTAGATTTCATTTTCTGTCACACTGTCTCATTTAACTGGCAAACTAAGACCTATCCTAGTGTTTTGTCCAGAGAAAAACAACATGAATTAGAAAAGCATGCAAATACCACTGACCCAAAACACTGAAAAAATACCTTCATTTTTGTCTGGCGATGATGAACCTAAGGCACAGAACAACAACTCAGTATGTAGCTTTTTTTTTTAAAATTTAACTTTGACTGTAGCCATTGGTCAATGAATATATGCTTAAGCATTTGGCCTCTTTATCAGGTATAACTGACAAACAGAAAATACATACGCTGAGACTGTGACACCACTTTGGTTCTACTTCGTCCTCTGGAATCTGTTTTAGAATTTCCAATACCAACAGAAGGTGTTGAAAGCTTTGTTCGTATACGACCTATAAAAGAAAAATTGCATTAAATCAGTTTTTCACACTAATGTAGAACGCAAAGCATCAATAGCATTTACTAGTATTTCTTAAGTTTCTGTAGATAAAACTGAACCATAACATAACTCAATTGGTGAAAATTCACTTGGGATAATTAGTAGAAATTTGAACACCTTGAAGGACTTAATTAGTTGAGGAATCAAAATATTTCTCCTCTCATGCTACATATTTCAGTAAACAATTTACACATTATCATTTAAACGCCCTGAACTAGCTAGCTTGTTCTTGCTTCCTACATAAATAGGTTGATTATGTTAAAAAAAAAAAGGGAAGTTTATTAAATATACTAGGCCACACAAATGCTAATGTTGCTGTATCGGGTACAGTATTCTCATGATCACTTGCAGTTGCAATGTTACTTTTGCTGTCATAAAACTAGAAAAATTATGTTGACTATTTTTAGAATGGGCCTCTGAGGTTTCCTCATAACTTCACTCCACTTCTGAGAAATCTAAATAGTAGCTTTCCTATTCCTGAAGATTCTACTGTTTTCCTGGTCACGGGCATATAGACTTTTAGAGGATTTCCCAAGCCTTTTTACAGCATTTTGCAAAGACTAAGTACACTTAATTACTTCTCAGTGACAACATGATAGAAGGAAATAATATTCTCCTCAAGAGACAGAAGAACTGAGGAAGGGACAGATTAAACTGAGTATCTACAACTAAACCATCAGATCAACCTCTCTAGAATGTCAAACCATCTTGGTTTTGGGTTAAAACTTTCTGCATTATTAGCTATGTTCCTCGTAACATCCAGCACATACAATGAAATCACAAAAGAAAGGAAGATCCCAGTTGGATGAATTATAGGTAATTGAAACTTCATTCATAGTAGTGTGGTGGATTATATTTCCTGAAACAACCTCTCGAACAACACAAAAATTAAACAAAACCGGAAATCATGCTAGTTGTAATTCTTATAAATTGCAAGAACAAAACCCAAAAAGCTTGTACAGGGTGGATCTAGCACAACAAGTAATCCACAGTGTAATTAAAATATCTTCTTGACATGTAGAGTCAATATTTGACCCAGAAGAATTAGGTACACAGACTGTTATTTAGTTCTAGCCTCTTTGGGCTTTCCACAGCAGAATTTGGAGACCAACCAAGTTAATATTATTCATCCAAGTAGAGGGAATAGTCATAGATGAGAGTCTATAAGAAGAGAATCAGGATAAAGGAGGTTATTCACTAAACTACCAGAAAACAATATAATAGCAAGAACGGTTAGATTAACTAGTCCAAACTCTACTAGTTATCCCCGTGCAATGGCAATGTTTTCCCACTGAGTGCTGTGAGACTGCAAGGCATGTAACTGTGTTCAGAATTTGGCCCCAAAACTTAGGAATACAGAGTGCCACTATTTCAAAGCTATGTTCAACTATCACTTGGAAGCTGGTTTGATTTTATCAAAGTAAAAAAGAAGTTTGTATTTGTGAAGCAAATTGACTGTTAACTCACTTGGAGTTTCTACATCCATTCTCTTAACGACAGGTTTAAAAGGTAATAGCGTATTGAAAATTAATTCCCAAGTCTCAGATAGAAGATTAATAGTAGCACCTGCTTTCCAGAGCATGAACACATTTGATGAAATACTCTGTGACAAAATTTGCTTTAAAAAACAAATGCAAAATAATAAAGCTCCTACGTTTACACACTAAAAATGTTAAGCAATGACACTTCTACTGCAGATGAGTACTTGAGAATTAAAATAAAAGCAAAATAATTTAAAAAATACTACATGACAACCAAGTATTAGATGCATAAGCTATCTGGAGTTATGAACCTCCACAAAACCCCATAAAGACCACATTCTACTTTTAAAGCTTAATTCGTATCCATGAGAAAATGAAGCTGAAAATATTAGCTATTCTAACAAAATATTTTCTTACCATCTTCAGAAGCTGTTCCTAAACAGAAAAAATAATAAAATACATGATATTCCAAACAATACTGTGTCTCTCCAATTCCTTTTTGAGATTAATCTTATGAATCTTGACAAATTTTATGCAGTCAGGTCTAAAGCTTTGGTGTTGCAACTCCACTATTGAACTGAAGCAAAATTATCAAGAAACATCCATACTACACTGCTCATGATTTACAAGAACATATAGCACTGCCTTCTAAAACTTGTTACAAAACCACCAAAAAACCCACAAAAAACTATGTGGTAGGTCAACAAAATGACATGTACAGATCAAAACAGACATTAAAAATATTTTAGTGCAAGCTCTTCTGAAAATATAAAACATACTATTATAAATTATCTCTGAGCAAAACATAAGGACAGTGTTTCCCACAATGGACAGTGATAATTTCATAGGAACTGCCAACAAGGAGGATTTCTCTGTATTTAATCCATGATTACTCTGAAGAGCTACATGCACAAGATCAGGTTTTGCCCAGAGAAGTGGAATATGAGCTTGATGAAACCAGATCACACTTGAACAAGTATGCCAAGCTTAACAAGGCTTAATTATGACAAAATGAGAGTCAGACAAATCTTTTTACTGACATCAGTACCTAGAATTGATGGGAAGCTATCTAAACAGTAGTGCTTCCTCTCTCTAAGTTTCTTTGAAACAAATTGATTACAGACTATCTAATCAATATGTACTACTACTAAATATGTACTAGTAGTGATAAAAATGTTAAAATGCCTCCAAAAAATCAAAGGGTATTCCCAATTTTGTTTTCAGTCTGCTATTTCTGCCTTATAAGAGAACTACAATCATTAAAGAGTCTGCTAGTGTCTTTGGCTAGCCTGAACTTAACTTTCTCAGCAAACCTGGCTATGGCTTCCTTGTATAATACTATCGTCAAGGCATTATTTTTTAAAAATCCCTCTAAAAAACTAATTTAGTGTAAATTGCAATGCTTCCTCACAAAAATCAGTTACAGTAATATGTATGTAGGAGTGCTTTGAAGTTTTCCAGATCAAATTTGACAATCTGTATTCAAAAACCCCAAACCCTAAAATACAGCATTCTTTCAGAGCTGGATCTTAGGCAACACCTAAGCCAGGCTAATAGCTAAGCTGGTCCTAAAAGTGGTGGTTCTGCCCCTTCTTCCTATCCACCCTTGTGCTACCACCTGGTTTGGATGGCTCAATGCTCAGTGTTAGCTCCAAAAGCTAAATAATAAAATATTCACTTTTGTTTCATTAAATCAGTTTTCTGGAGTTTTTTCACCTATAGTTATTGATAATGGAGTATTATAAGGTAATGGTGAAAGAAGTAGTAAAAACATGTGGCCAAGATTAGTGGGAAGGGGAAAAGTTGATTAGTAGTTCCTCCTGGTGGTGGTTACATTGGAGAAGCTGTATCATACAATTACAGCTGTAGAGCTAACCTGTGTTCATTCTGTCTTGCATGCCATCCACGCAGATATCCTCTAGAAAAAGCCCCTCTTATTCTTATCAACTGTGCAGCACTTTCCCTACCTTTTTTAAACAGATGTGTGGGACAGCATTAGTTGTGACTAGTGGTCTGAACAAAAGGAAAAGCCTGTACACTTGGCCCTAAGAACTGTTATTGCCGGTAACAATGTGAAAAAGCTCAAGATTGTTTAGCACAGATAGCTATAAATCAATCCTATTATATGCAACGTTAAGTAAATCTGATATGGAAATAAGTGAGACAGACCCTACTACCCTGTACAAACTCCCCTCCCTCATTTAAAGTAGGTTTGCCACCTGCAATACTCAGAGATGGCTCAAATTCCTCCAGAAAGTATCTCTCATGATAGTGGTTATCTGTACTTGAAAATGATTCAGGATTCTGGGTTTTAGAGATGTACCTTCTTACTGTTTTCATGTCTATTAATAGTATCACCTGCTTTGCTTTAAGTAAACTACTCATTCTTTGAAACATGTACTGTTATTAAACACATGTGATGAGTTATTAACTAAGTAGCAAACAACTGACTTAAGTGTTCACCAACAATAAATTATAACTAGAACTCTCATGCATCAGGCTGGAACTCTGTCACTTTATTATATGGGAAGCATTACTTACACCTGAAACGGACAACTACTATGAGAACCCCGATTCTCAACTGCTTTGCAGTTATAAAAATGCATGACAACTGCCTCCATGTGTTTAATACAGTGAATTAAGAAAAAGTAAGCACTAAAACTTGGGTGGTATACCTGGTAAGCTATTTTACCAGGTAGGTCCTTCTTAACAAACTACTCTTTATTCGAGTTACATTGTATTAGAGGATTTACAGGTGCTTAAAATTATGTGACTAGACCAGGTTTTGATAAAGTACTTTCCAAAGAAAATATTTTAGTTTGCTTTTTTAAAAAAATCCTTAAGAATATGGTCAAGCATCTTCTACTCTCCCATTGCTGTTCTGCCAAGATGACAAAAAATTTGATTTTATGGGTAAAACTATGAAATGTGATGGAACTAGAGGTAGTTAAAAAAAGCATGTATTGACTACAGAATTGGTCTGTAATTTAATAGATTTTTTTTTAAAAAAACAGGAGTAACATCCAATTTCTTATAAAGTTTCTGTTGCAGATACAGACCAATCACCAAAACCACTGACCAATACAGTAACAACACAACACATAGAGTAAGACATCAAGATTACATAGGGGTTAAAGAAAACAGCACAGTATTTTGTTAATGAACAAATATATTAAATAGCAATAATTTTACATAAAAGGCACTTCATTAAAAACTTAATAGAATTAGAGGACAGACTAAACAATTTCTTACCATCCATCTTGTCAGAAGTATCCTCTTTGTTGAAAAAGCAGGCAAAGAAACATGGAAAACTTAGTGTGTTAGAATAAAGGTGTTCACAGCAGTCATAAAACATTAATTAAGGAAAATACATTAATATTAAATACAGCAGACACGTTTATCTAACTCATGCATGTATAAAATACCTTAAGTAAAGTTGGCTTCTCTCAGTCCAACGTACAAAATCACATAACAGAGTACAAGTACCCTGTACAGGGATGCTGAATCTCTTTGTATTGCCCCGATTTGAGCAAACCCTTACAGTAATCTATATATAAACTGCTTCATGCTTAGTAACAACAGTTGCTGAAGCATCAGTACATATTTATATCATTACTGAACCACACTATTTCTATTTCTTATGAAATTTGCTGTTGAGCATGAAGCCCCACCTGGGGTAAGGGACAAGAGGGAAAAAGACATAGGAATAAGACAGGACTAATGTGAGAAAGTTTCACTCTGGTTTAAAAGCATTAAAGATTTACCAGTTCAGCTGGAAGGTAGTACATGCATATTACAACAGTTACAATCAAAATTAAAAAATTTAGCATTAGACATATCTAATTACAACTTAAGTATTTATGTCCTTTTTGAGGAGACTTAAGGATGTCAAAGGCAGTCAACATTTCAAATAATTAAAGTAGAAAATGTCCTCATGCTTCTAGCACAGTCTTTTAAAAACCCCAAACATACATAAGCAACCAAGAGTTCTTCTATTAATAATAAGAAGGGAAGAGCTGTGTGGAGACAATTATAGATTACTATGCTCATGAACCTGTGGTCCTCTTAGGCTCTAAATTTGGCAGCTGTTTAAGCAAAAGGATGCTTCTCTGAGTAAGGGTGAAAATCAAAATAAATTCAAGCTCCAGAGAAGACAATGTTATTTATTCTGGTATTGGCTGCCACACCTGATGTGATGTGGAAAGCATTATGGAAATACAGTAACATTTTCTAGGCATTTTAGTACCATGGCCAGCATTATCTTGACAATTCTGTCATTTAAATTGCCATATTTGGATTTAGCATAAACACCACCCTTTAAATTAACAGAGAGGAGAAGTTTACAAATTAGCCTATTTTCCGAAACATGGCACTTGCTTGGATTCACACTCCATTCATTTTAAGGTTACCTTTTGAAATCTAAGAGCAAACAATATTTTGAGTGGATTCCATGGTTAATCCACAGCCAACCACAGAACAGTTACACTCTCTACATAGGTAAGAGGGGACAGGTACGTGTCATTTCAATTACCTTACCACTATTAAAAAACTGTTAGGACAGTGAGTCAAGACCAATCAAGCAGTACAGCCTTTGTGCAACTGTAAACAAACCTTGGTCTCCTTCACTATCACAGCCCTTATACCATCTGTAGTAAGATCTGACTTTACATGGCTAGTATCACATTATTTTGCCATTTTAAATCACCACTGCATTCTTCTCCACAACTGATTTTATCTGCTAGCAAGGCAACACTTTTCAGATACTCAAATTCTTCAAAATATGACCTGGACTTAATTCCTATTTATTCCTCTCACCCACAGCCACTCACCAATTCTGTAAACTACAAAGAGAATAAGCTATTTCCTTATTTCTGTTATTTTGCTGCATAAAAGCACCACTATTTACTTCCCTGAAAACCTCTGTGCCCTTCTCCATCCTTGCTTACAAAATTCTGGGCATGAATATTGCTTAAAATATTCTGAAAACAAACCAATACTCCAACCAAGAGCTAATTTCCTGTGAAACTCTGACCAAAGCAGTCTCTTAATTTCAGCAACATGAAGATGATAAATTAATAGAGAGAGATTTCTCTGTTTTCTGTTGGACATTTTTTTCCTTCTACCAACCATGCTCTGTGTCACTTCCACTTCTCACAACAGCTGAAGTCCAGCTTTGTCCGAGATCCAGAGTATATCTTGTTGCACATCAGGCAACACTGTGATCTTGGAGAATAATCATCCCACCTATTTCAGGCTTTCAGACATTAAGTTAGGAGAAACTGAGAATTTCTCAAGCAATAACCAAAAGCGTATCTTCTCCACCGAGCAAACTGAGCAGCCTAACTTTGGTGTCCATCTGCTACCCACCCAGCAGGTTCTTCGATTCCCCCTTCGTGAGCAGTAGAGGGAGCCCACACCCGAAGTTACTATTTCAAGCAAGTGTTCCTTTCTGTCAGCACTGCTCACACTCATGAACTTAATCCTGAAACCAAGGGTGTTCAAAGTATTTCAAGTAGGCCCTGATGACAAAAGAATCAACTTGTTTACAATAGTTTTTAACTTAAATTTTAATTTAAAAAAGCACAACCAAAATCTTTGAAAACCATAGCCCAATTGTATCCTAACACCTCTGCAAACACAACATCCGTAACTTTTCTGATCAACTTTGGCAACACTGACATTAGGATATACTTCCTTGGTGATCTAGCTGGCATGTCTAGCTGAGAAGAAAAAACTAACAGGTTTGTGAACACTGAACCTCACTGCTCCCATTGCTACCCCTACAGTATGGATAACCAAAAAAACAACAGAAACATGCCCATCTTCTTTTACCTTCACCACTTAGTGGAGGTTCTAGCATCTACCACCACCACTATCGAATACTTTTCTGCACTCCTATCATCTGTAGCAATTTCTGTATCTAACAGCAAGTATTCCTACTAGTGAAGACTGCCACCTAGATAATAACATACATATAGTTCCATCAGTGTGCTTAGGAAGAGATCTGTGAAATCAATACTGTGTATTATTGTGTAGAACACTTCAGTATTACTTCAAGAAGCCACTACTTACTGCCAGGATGTCTCTTTAGCTGATTATTTTACAACAATGCTAAAGAGCTGAGAAAAATGGAACATCAAGAGTCCTAACACTCATTTCCCTATTACTTCTAGGAACAAAAGCCATGATCACCATCTGCTATTAAGTGAAGGTACCTCTCCTTCCAATACTTAATATTGATTCCAGATTACCAGATTTAAAGGGCACTGTCATTCTTCCAGCACAAGAAAAATAACACATCAGGCAGAATTGTAACTTATGTCAGAACACCTGCTCTTTTGCAATACTCAATACTACTAAAGATGGAAACAATTTTTCAAATGTAGAAGTATCATCCTGTAACTTTTTGATCAAAAACCTGAAAAAATATTTCACAGTACTGTCAAGATGTTTCCCTTACCTAGCGAAGCGTAAGATCCCGGAGGCAGACCAGCTGCTGACAAGCGCCCAGCTCCAGCTGTCTGTCCAGCTGCATGGCGGGCCTTTGCCCCCGCGGCAGCGTTAACATCGATGTCGCTGCGAGACCTTTGCAGAGTTCCTGGGCTTGGAACACTCTTGCTGCTGCCTGAAACTAGCAAAAGATAAAATCAGAAAGTAAGTTGATAAGGACTAAAAATAATTATATTTAAAAGGTTAACATTTCCTACTACTGCAGCATACTTTCAAAAAGTAGAGAAAACAATGTAAAAAAGTGTAAGTCAAGTTAGTATTAAACAAAGTATTATGGAGGTTAAGAAGTAAACTAGACCTGGTGTTAACATGAAACTCAGTCAAAGAACAGTTTATTTTACAGTTTCATTTTATCTTCATTCAGTGTGAAATTTTAGCATGAATACAAACTCAAACCTTAGTCCAAATTAAGTAATTCATTTAAGTGATTTATTACATTATTGAATGCTTCACAAACTTAAGAAAATTCACAGCATTCCTTGTTATACAGAGGGAAGATAATATTTCCATACTTAAGCTAAGATAAAGCCACAGGCAAGCTGAATGCATACCTTGAATTACTTTAGGGTCTAATCTTTTGTGAAGGATTTTTGTATTCACCTCATATTATTTACTGAATATTAACTATTTGCTTCAGTTAATTTTAACCATTGATTTATGTCTTCAAAACTTGACTCCCCCTTAACACTTTCAGTATGCAGAAAACAAGCACTCAATTACACAGACATTATGCAAAAAGAGAATAAGGATATCAAATTCTGAAAAGACAAGGCAACATTTAACTCTCTAAATTACAAATTTATAGGTTTTGGCTTTTTTATAAAGAGCAGAAGCCACATGGGAATAGAGCAGAAGTACAATGAGTCCTTAATTTCCAAATGCCATAAATTTAATAATCATCAATAGACCATGGAATAATGTTTTTTTTCTTTAAGGGTGACCGTTTCATGACAAAATGTCAAGACAGATGATCAATTAATAGTACCAATACATAGCAAATTATGTCTTATACTTGCAACAACAGAAAATAGGTAACGTGAAGTGAGTATGAGGCAATCTTAGCTCCAGGTGCGGTCTGTAATGACACATACCATTATTCAACTTGGAAACAGGGTAAAGGATTAAGATAGTACATTTTTAAGCTGCATTTTAAACTTTTATTTCAAATAACCTAAAGAACAATTACTGTGCACTGCACTGTACTGCAACCACCTTACCTCTGCCTGCAAGGCTTGCTGCACTGGCTGCAGACCATTTAGAAGATAGAGGCCGACTGAAAAAAAAAAAAAAAAAAGTCAGTAAACTCAGTAAGTCAGTCTCATGTATCAGGTTGAAAAGGCAGGGAATCTTCTTTTCTTTTCTCCCCTTCAACTTCCTCAGCATATTTTAGATAAATACATTAAGTACAAAATTATAAGGAGAAAACACTCATCTTGTATATTTTATAAAACTGTATCTTCATCACAAGGCATTAATCCCTTGATTACCAACAGGCACACTTTGTTAACACGAAGTTCAGGCATTCTGGTCTTGGTCACAGAAACATTTAAGGTGGTCAGTACAATCTTTTAACCATACAGCTGATCTTATAAATCAACTGTCAAACAAAAATAGTGGGAGCTAAAAAAAAAGCTTGATTTATGAAAGAAATGTTAAGTGGTATCTGCAGTAACAAAAAAAACACTAGGTGTAAAATTCATAAGCCTCCTCCAGTCCTGTATCTCCCAATAATCGAGTTACAAATTAATAAGAAAAATGCTGCAACTTCCAAGCAGCTAGACTGAATTTCCCCTGTCTGAATGGTAGAGGCTCCCGCAATTTATAAAAGGAGAAAAATCCTCTATTTTTTCCTCTATTGTTTTCTCTACCTTTACTCTTACTGCAAAAATGAGTAGTTGCTGAAGCAAAATCTTTCTGTCCTACTCAAGCTTAACTGTGAGCCCTTCCTTCTGCCTGGTGCAGGACGATGAAATGCAGAGGGACCAGGGAAAAGCAAAAGACTAGTAGAAGGTGGCATGATACTTTCATCAATTCACATCTAGCCATCTATCTAAATACTTATCTGACTGGGAAGCTTGTATTTGCTGAAATGGTTGACTATTTAGTTGTTAAATTACAACCTCAGTCTAGAGTCTCAGCTTTAATAAAAATAATCCCTAATTTTAAACCAAAAAGCAGAGAGAAAAGACATGCCTTATACTGTGCATTTATCAGTTATATCTCAGGTGCTCAGTGATAATATAGAGGTCAGCACTGTTACCTAACTCCTCAGAAAAGATCATACATTTGCATCTTCTTATGAATAATACCTGCTTTTCTGACATTAGTAACTAGTATTTTAGAGGTATTTTGCTGCAAGTAGGCCAGTGAGGCCAAGGCAGAGTTCCTGGGTGCATCCTGGGTGCTCCAAACAGAAGGCCCAGGAACTGTCACAATCTATTGCAACTGACATTTAATTTAAGCAGCTTCATATAGGTAGGCACAAGTCACCACATTTCTCTCATTCCATCTCCCTCTTTAAATAAAACCATTTTTGATCAACTATCTGTAAGAGCTATAAATTCAGAGGGTCAAAAATAATGGAGGATCAGACTTTTGGGAAAACCACACCCATATTTCCTAAATTCATCTATAGAGGGAGAACTCTGCACCTCTAATTAGAAGCCAGAAGTGTAATTTTAGGTAACTCAGGGGAAACAACATGCATCTAAATGCAAAATTAGTGAAAAAACAATTTAAAATTAATTTCCAATATCATGACCTCGAATATAAGAGATTTCTTACTTTACTTTCCCCTTTCTGTACTGAAGTACTTACATATCTTGCAATACAGGAAGTAACAAGGATTTAAGAGTTTTTTAAGATTCTCATTTCTCTGTAATTTAGTTTTTAACATTTTATTACTAGCAACTCATCAATAGCATTCTGATTTTCAGACAGGGAATCCAGATTTATTTAAACAAGAGTAATTAATCTTTGAATAGACATTTGTTTGTCGAAAATGAAGTGTTAGCAACAGCCTACCTTAGACAATTATTTTTAAGATTTTTTTTTTTTTATAATTACAAGAATCATAGGAAAGATAAGATAAGCCTCTGGTATTTAAGGCAGCAGCTAAACAAAGAGAAAAATATTAGCTTCCAATATGCTGGAAGAAGGCTTTGCTTTTCGAGTCAAAAGTGAGTAGACAAGTTCTCTGGCTTCAGAAATTAAGCATCTGAATTGAAATTTTAACAGGTTTAAATACTTTCAGGAAGCTTTCTAGAATTTTAAGGAAAAGGTCATCACATACTACTACTATTGTTTTACATTTCTACTAAAAAGCTAGTAGATTTCCTTTTCTATGGTATCTAATCTATCTATTCAGCTCAAGATTGTCTATACATTTTAATACACCACTGATTGCAGCACAGACTCACCCTCTAGTAATTATCATAGCTGCAAACTACTGCTAATACATATTCAATACTGTGAAGGCAGGGAAAAAACCCATCTCCAATCTGAATGAATATCACTGTTGATGTCTCCTCCTCATACTTCCCAGTGAAAAGGCAAAAAAACAGAGTAACATCATTATTTCTTTCCTAGACTTGCTCATTGTACCAGAATGCAGAACATCAACATGTGAACCTTGAAGATATTCTGCTGTAACGGAGGCTGGTAAGAAATAAAAATATGATTAAGAACAGCCTGCTAAAATGCAGTTAATGGTTGCCCTTATTTCTCACCTTGCTGGGGAAATAGCATCATATAGCAAAACACAACAAAAGATTAATTAAAGAATTAAAAGTGGCAAAATACAACTGCATCTTTTCTGTACACCACAGAAACTCATTTGCTTTTGAGTAACAGTTTTTATTTATAGACTCAGAAACAGTTAAGTGATCCTTACTTGAGGCTCTCCTGTGAGCTGGAGGATGACCTGTCTGACTGAGGGAGAGATGCAATGCTTCCAGAATTCTTCAAATAGGTCTGGAGGCTTCTTTGATAGGGCGGCTCAAGAGAGTTGTATAGAGTCTCAGCTTCACTGGGAAAGTGATTTCTAAGACCCAGATAAGCCCTGTAAAGGAAGAGAATAACGACATGTAATTGTCTTTGTATTGTCTCTTTGAAGTGTGGAGTCAGGAAGTAAAGATTACAGAATCAACCATTCCGTAATGGGGAGGGAGGGAAAGGAACTCAGACTGAAAGTAAGTTATTCATACAATACTGCTCCTCAAACCATAAAAGAAACTAGCTACAGTGACTGGATTTATCTTTTCAAAGTAATTTACATCTATCTTCTGAAATTCTCACATTCACTTACTGATTCTGTGGGGAAGCAAGAGTAATTCTTGTCTGGTCTACTCACTAGTCAAAGCACGGCAGCTGTTTGATGACTTAATTAAGTGGCAGGAAAAAAAATATTATGCAACAATATCAACCTTTATGACTCCTGTTTCAGTAGAATACTCAAATGCTGCACAACAGTATTAACGGCCCCGACTGTCAGAATGTCTTTCGCAAATGAAACCAGATATTAATTCAGGACTTCGAGAGCAGAAACATGAATTTTCAACCTAAGCTGTGTCCTCTTCCTCAGCCACAGTCAGCCACTCACCTCCTATTAGAGCCTTCTATTGCTCATGTAAAACAAAATTATTCAGAGCAAAATGTAGTCAAAACTCACTTTCTTGCCTCCACTCTTGCTTCTGCATCAGCATCATGAATGCCCTTCTTGATTGTTTCAACCAAGACAGCTGCATGCCTAGAAGAAAGACATTCTTCATGCTATTTTGCTACTCCAAATTCTATTTTAAGTAGTAAAGTTTTACACTTTAATAAACATTTTTTAAAGTAAAAAACAGCTGAGACAGTAGTTCTTTCTAAGATATGAAGTAAACAAACGCTTAAGCACACTGATGACCGAATTGCACCTTCTGTAAAGGTTTAGGTAAGCTTCCTCCTTCAAACTAAAAGAACTATAATCTACTTTTCAGACATACATCCACCTATCACATTTAAAAAGTTACTTAAAAATACCTTTATTAAGACATGTACTTTCATGAAATAGAAAAGCTATTTCCCCTACTATATTAAGGAAAAAGTTAATACTAGTAAGTGGGCTTTCCTGGAAATACACCTCTGAAAGCTTTTGGTGTATGAGTTCTAAACCTCAACACATGTTCTAAGAACAGTAAAGCACCCTTCAGAACAACTGAAAATTGTGATGATAAACAGGTTTTAATTCAAGACATGTTTGGGGTTTTGTTTTTCGGGTGTTTTATCTTTTGGGGGGTGGGGTGGTGGTGTTGTGTTTAGTTGTGGGTTTTTTTTTTTCAAATACACATACACATTCTGACATAAATCAAGTGATCTCTCCACTCCTGCCTTTCTCAGAAGCACCTTGAGGGTCTGAAAGGTGACTATGGAGTTGAACGAACTCCGAAGAGCCCTCTCTGGAGGCCCTGTAGACCCTTTTGCTTTTAAACTGTGCTTCTAGTACACATTCTGCAGAGCTGATGATTGTACTGTTTTCCTATCTACCTGGAGAAGTTACAGTGGGTTCTTAATTATTACCAGAGCTCCAGTCTAATCCCACTTGCCCTCTTTTATGGAGAACACACAAATTCCTCTTTTCAGGAGAAAGACAGATGCTTACCTGTACATCCTTGCTGCACAGGACACATGATATAAGTGAAATTTAGAAAAGCATGGTACATGCATTGCTCATAGGCGGTACATGAGAAGAGGCAGAGGGTAAAGGAGAGGAGCCACATGAAGTTAAGGCTGAAGCACACAGCTCTCCTCCCTGAAACCTGAACAAGGCACATCACCTGCTGTGCTAGAAAGATTTGTCTATGCTAGAAAGGCTGGCCAACACTGAACAACATAATTCAAGTGAAGGATTCAATGAAAAGATTTCTGTCTCAAAATTCAGTAGCAGTTTACTCCTGGGGAAGCAGTATACTGGTCTGTACCTTTCCAATGAATGCGTTTGCCACTCTTGTAACAACAGGTCTAAAAATTCAAAGGAGCGCCTAAAAAGACACAACAGAAAGTTATAATTAATACTCATTTCTCTAATGTGCTTGTGGAGTAAACAGTAACTTTATTCTTTCTCCCAGAGGGAAACCAATACATAAAAGTATGTTTCATCTGCCAAAGACAGACATTGGTCACCTTATTGAAAAGTTAACGTATTCTGTATAGAAAACAAACATGCAGGCTAGCTAATCCTACACTTCAAAGAAATAGATGTGGTTCAATTAACCACCTGTTGCTCAAGTCATGTTACTACACATATGCTACATTAGTTTTATTAGCCCCAAAACATAATAGAAAAAATCCATAGTCTTTAAAAATTGTACAAAGTAAAAAAATCTTAATATTAAAAAAAATTAATACTTAAAAAATTCAGCTATTAAGTCACAACCTAATATTTTTATGGCAGTGTACTTCTGTCCCAAACACTATGCCCATTTCTTCATCTATCTTTACTGAGCATGTAGCATAAAGGAAAACACGAGACCATTAGCACAGAGCTCTGCATACAGAAAGAACACCTGAAGATGTGCTGGCATAGTACAAACTAAGTTATGTACCCATATTCATTATTAACGTGGAATTTTTGGCAATTTAGCAGACAGCCATTAGCAAAAGGCATACTTTTAAATAGTCTGAAGCTAGATCCTGGTGAATAAATCAAAGTGACATGGATTAGGAAGGTGTAGGTAACACATCTTCAAAAAGGTAGTGGACTATACTGCCTGGAATGATTACTTTTTCTTGTTATGTTGCATCTTTGACCTGTTCTGGAGGGACAGATATAATTTTTGTTCTGCCCAAAGCCTTTGGACACCTACAAGGCATGGCAATAAACCCTGAAAGGCTTTTCACTATTATAACTGATCTAGTTTTTCTTTATGCTTCCAAAGGAATGAAGTCAGTATGAAAACAATACAATTTCAGCCACCTTCACTGATATTCACTGGATTGTGAACTGCAGTATCAAAGGCACCTACAGTCTAGTGTTCCTCAGCAAAGCTGTGCTAAGTGGAGGCACTGAAGCCCTGTGAATTGTTCTGCAGTTGAACTAGAAGTTTTGACAAGTCAGTATAATCTGAGTTGAGATAATATTCGCTTTGGATGCAAAGACAGCTTAGAGCAAATAGTTGAAATGCTCAAGCTGTTTCTTGCATACACACAGCTGTATCACTTCCAGGGCTAGTGTGGGTCCAGAAACAGCGTTAACTGCTGTCTTATGATTCTGTGCAGAAAAATACACTCCGTCAGAAACCAATTGATTTTGTCAAAAGTCAACCCAAGTGTTCAAGTATCATGTTCTTGGAAAAAGCAACATGCTGAAGATGCACCTCAGTTGTTAAAACATGACACCACATTGATCCACCACGTCCTCTCTAAGGTAGCAGCCACTGTCTCAATCCCACAGTCCCCAGCATAGTAGGTTCATTATTCTGGACACAGTATCAGACAGCTGAGCTCCAAGCATTCAAATACACTGCACAGAAGTTAAAGTCCTCATGGCATCAAGAGAGGCAAGGTGCTACCACACACTGCATGCAGTACACCATAGTGCTTCAACAAGATGTAACTTCACCAGGCTCGGCCTGTCTGGCCCTAACAGAACTGCTTTGCAAAGACACACATACGTTCCATGCTCTCCCAATACCCGTGTTGCTTATTCTCATTAGACTCAGCAACATAGATTCAACTACAGCTTTTTCTTTTTTTTTTTTTCCCCTTCTGATTTTAAATCAGAAGGTACTTTTTCCAAGAAGTGTTAGAAACATTTTAAATTAGAATGAATTCTGCAGAAAGATACAGTGTATGTCCCCCAATATAGAGGAAAGAACCAGTCTTCCAAGATCATCTGATGTAACTTCGCTGAAATTAATTTTTGTCGTTTACTGGATAACACAGTTTTGTGTATTCAGAGTTAACAGCCATAAATCTTCAAATATGCTTATTTTCAACATATGATCATCATATTTAAATAAGCAACAGCTTTAATAATTTGTTATTTATAATGTACTCACCTTCTAACTGCAACTGATTTTGAGGTACAGTTGCTTGTTATTAAAGGTATGAGTCGTGGCACATGAGTATGCTTAAAGAAAGAACAAAGAAGTTAATGACAAAAGTATTCCTGAACTTGTACTGTACTAATTAAGTCAAACAGAATTAGCAACATAATAAAAACTGCAATCCTTTAAAATGCTTACTGAAACTAAATGTAGAATACTATTAAATAAGAGACTGCTGCTACCATGTTAATTGATTAAGCCTGTCTTTTTTTCCCAAGAGGTCAAGCAAGAAGCACTTCCAATGCCATCAACAACCATGTCATGATATGCAATATTTAGCTGTCAGAAGTCACATACAAAGGCTCAAATGTAACTGCCTTCTCAAAGTAATTGTAAGCTGATGTTACTTCAGTTTTGCCACAGACAAAATAGCAACGGACATCACAGTCTTAAAAATTAGAGTTAGGGAGCAGAAAGTACATAAGTTGATCTGAAACGATGAGCATTCTTTTAGGGATCAATATGGTTATTACTACAAAGATCAAATTCCGTTTAATGTAAAATAATAAAAGCAGTGACATGTAGAAACACCTAATATCTTCATGGAAAGAGAAAACAAACTACCATTTAAAGGGGATAAGATAAACTACATTAAATTCAAATGCATTACTTCAGAATTAAAGTAACCTTACTTCATCTTATCCTAACTCACTGTAGACACAAAGTATTAAAATTTTAATTCTGAGTAACACGGTTCAACAAATATATTTTCAGTTCATCCCTTTATTATTTTCTTGATTAAATACAAAAGATAACTTCTAAAGCAGTCCTCAATACAGTGTCAAACTGTAGGATATAAAAAACTGCTTAAAAAATACAGTACTGAACAACTCTTAGTATCACATATATCATACTTTCTCCTTAGGTTATTGTTGTAGGACATAAACCCCCAGATCACCAAAAAAGCAGAGAGATAATTATCAGCTCTCAAGAGTACTGCCAACCTCAGAATTAGGAGGGAATAAATTCAAAAATCTGGAAGAGACTAACAGTTGCATTTGTTCACACTGATACACTTTTAAACAGGGTCTTGGGGATTTTGTTTATGTTTTGCATAGTTTCCAAATTGTAAAGTGGCACATGACTGCCGGAACAATAAACAGTATCAGGGGAAAGAATAAAATGCTTTTACAGATGGGAGAAACCTGTATGTTCCAAGTCTTTGGAGTTACTGACACTGTAATTTCTAGAAAGTGTATTGCAAAGGAATCAAAGCCTCAGACTTGTTTTTATTCACTCAGGTTTAAGACTGCACATTTCATCTGTTACTCCTTTGGAACTGTAACGATACATGTTTCCTCTCAATCCACCTTGCAGCTCAGATGTCCAACCCGAATCCCATCTCCCTCTGGAAAAGATATTCTGCTACCATGCCATCTTATCATGTCATGACCCCACCTTTTTTTTTTTTTTTTTTTTTTTTAATTTGCTTCCTGATTTACTAAGAGTCAAGAAAGAGAAATCAGACTACAGTGTAAGAACTATCTGGAGAAGAAATATGAAATCCAATAAAGGTGCAAACATGATATGGAGTTCTTGAGGATCACTGGTATAATACATCCTCCCTCTATTTTATATAGACTCTTGCAGCAATTATATACTAAAGCACCATGACCTGAATTGGCTGTCAGTGGATTCTGGTATAAGCTTTTGAGCAAAACACTCACTCCAAATTGCTTAGGCTCTAAATATTCCCTAAATACTCAACTGATCACACACTCCCGATCAACTCTCATTTAGTCCAAAGGAGTGTGAGGCTGCACTTCGTTCAATTCAGTATTACATTTCTTTGTTTTTCCACTAAACCTCAAATTTTCTATCAGAACACCCTGCACAAGCCATTTACTGGTTTGGTTTTTGAAGACTATGGATAGGATTTTCTTGCTTCTAAGACTCCAATGTAGTACGTTAAATTACAGCTAAGAATAACAGAAGTTTAAACAAAATCTGGGCAGCTACAGACAATGTGTAGGCTTGTCTCCAACTGAACTGAACCAATAAAGCCAATTTAATGTAATTGGTGAATTTTTATTTCATGCTGCTTTTCTGGTACTTGATTTGGCTCCTATAAACAAGAAGGGTTAGTTTCTTACATGCCTGAGCTCGTCCAATACTACTGCAAATTATAGTCTTCTCTTACAACTTCAATCACTCTTTGCAAGATGTAGTCCTTCCTCCACTCTCAAACTCTGTGCCATTAGCCATCTCACAGCACACTTTAAGAGTCTGGGGGAAAATGCCAATAGATCTTAGCCCCAGTGCTGAGGCAAAGGTAATGCAGAAGCCTCAGAGCTCATTCTCAGAGGCATGGGTAGACAAAGTACAGATTCCAAAACATGCTGAGGATGGTAATAAAAGGTGTGAGTGATTAAATAGGCTTCCAACAACTTACAAAATTAAAACCACATATGAGGCCATAGTGAACAGCAGTAAGTGCCTAGCAGTAAGAACACCACAGCCTTTAATGTAGAAACTACAGGCAACCTCACACTTTTATGTGAAACACAAAAATACCAGTACAAGTCCTAAAAAACTAGCTAAGTAACTTGCCTCAGACACCAGTTAGTATCAGATGCTTAAGGAACAGTCAATAAAAAGCAGTTAATATACAGCATTTCCTTCTTCTGTATGCTACAGCTTTAAGAACTCAGCTTAGAAAATTCTTAAACCCAAGGATAAAAATCTCCATTGGGCTTCTCTTGCATGAACTTGTGCTTTCAGAATTGATCCGCATATGTTCAGCCTCTTTAACATTTTATCATTAACTCTATGGTTACATTTTTTTTTTTTGTAAAGACAAATAGTTTTGTTTTGTTGGTGTGGTTTTTTTTTTCCCCCCAAATTCTTACTAGCTTATTAACTACTAGCTTAACTTTTGTCTTTTCCAAAAAGGCAGTTAAAAGCAGCTACCCTTTGAAATACACTTGCCTTTATACCATTAACACATTACCAAAAAAATAATCAAAAAAGACTTACTTACCACACCTGTTCCTCCATCTTTAGTATGTTAATGCTGCCAGTTGGTTTCAATGACAAATAATATTTGTCCATCTGTGTGAAAAATTACTTCTCCCTTAAAGAATGATTTATAATCCTATACTTCAGAATTGTTACTATCTCTGCTAAGAGCCACTACCTGCAAGCAAAGTGAGAGAGGAACACCTACCCGAATAATGAATCTAATGGCTGCGCACCCAGAAGTTGCCATAACTTTGGCGCTGTTGGGAACCAGATTAAAAAGAGTAGGCACAATAGCTTCAGCGCCATGATCAAACTTGTTTCCCAGAACAGTTGAAAGATGGCTATTTAGGAAGAAGAAATAAAACTTGTTAACAAAAATTAATTTCTTAGTCTAAAAATAAGAAAGTTCACTAAACATTTTAAAGATTTATCTTTCCAAACAAAAGAATTCCTTTATTTTATGTTTCCAAGTCCTTGCCTCATTAGAAATGCAGGACATGTGGAACATTTTTGTTACTTAGCAGAGACATTAAGAGGGTGAACAGTAATAACTGTATTTCGTAACAAAAAGCAAATACCACAATTTGGAAGGCTGAAATTCTCATATTCACATAAAGCATCATAGTATTTATACTTTTTAACACACTTCAAGAGTACACAAATCTAAAATCCTAATGAAATTACCGAGATTTTGTTCCTTTTGAATGCAAGTAAAAACTACTGCATTTATCATAATTAGCCAACCATAAAATTTGACTCTCTTGGTTTTTTTTAAAGGTTGTGGTTTCAATTTTTAAAAATATAGAAAAATATATAACACATGGTAATTTAACTGCCCACTGGTGACACCAAATGCTTCTTCCATGCAGAGAGACTACATAAAAAGAATCTGCAGTCAGCATCAAATGACACATCAAATATATCTTAAGTTTTAGGGATCAAGAAAAATTCCAGGCTTTTAGGCCTAGATGAGGACATTTACACAGTACTTTTACTCTACTCCTGACTTCATGTTAGGAAAGATTAGCATTTTTTCTCAAAGCCTCAATTTTGCTGGCAAGGACAGCTGTATGCTCCAACAGGTCCCCATGGTCTGTTAAACTAGGAGACCAGAATAGCAAGAGTGAACTCTGGGGCGTATCTGTTCCAGATGGCCACTAAAAATCAGTGGTTACATTAATGCCTTTCCAGACAAAAAAAAGCCACAGAAAACATGAAAGTGGGAAATATCACTCTAGTGTAAAAATAAGGCTTTCCCCCCTACCCCTTAAATTTAATGAGAGTCCCCAAGATGATAAGGGTGAAGATCTTATTTCTGTTTAGCCATAGCTTCTAAAATTGTCATGGATGTGAAAGATACCACCTCACTGAAATGTGCAATGTTCAAACCACTATAGGGCAGCTCACTTAGTTATTACACATAATCATAGTAAAGCCCTGTGCCAATTACCCAAGCCTAGTGCTCCTAAGACTAGTATGAATATTACATAGTACTTAACAGCAGTTTGTAATAACTTGCTCTCATTACTCAGCATAATGATGGTAACTTGTTCTTCGTATACAGTCTGTCACAGGATTACCAACTACATATATCGCCCAAGAGAACAAATTCCTTTAAGTGTTTCGTCTTCTCTTCAGATGCTGCTGTGACTCTTTATCAGTCATAGTGTACAGCAGTCCAAGATAATCTTTCCTGCAACACTGATAAAGCATCTTTAAGCCAAACTGATACTAAAATCTAGCAACGTACACACACAGAGATAAACTATACTTACGCTACAGTAATGCAAGCTTCTCTAACCACCTGGGATCTGAGATCCTTGGCCGACAGCTTGAAAGCACCATCCAACAACCGTAAATGCTGGAAAAATCCATCATACTGTGCAGCTCCAGCAACAAGCAATGACCGAACCTTCTTCAGCTAAAAAATTCAAGGCATTTAGTTTAGGACACTACCAATATGCATTTCAAAATAAAAAAGTAACAACTTAATTGCAACAACATACATGGGCATATATTTAAAGCAAAGTGTCATTTTAAACTATATGGCAATAATTTAAAAAACTGTAACAAAATTCTATTACTTGATTTCTAGAGCTGAAGTCTCAGATCCAAGTCGACAAATATACAACGACATAATTTTGTTCACATACCTGCTTTCGAGATGCCATATATGTGACAACAAATGTAAATGCTACATAGACAAAAACAATTTAAACCTACAAGTAAAACTTATCATAACCACATATAGGAGGTACTAATGCTAGCAGTTTACTAGCAGCATATATAATTTTTACTAGCAGAATATGTAATTTTCCATAAATGCCAACTGAGACATACATTACAGCTTTTAGAAAAGCTTTCACTTAAAATGTCAGCAAAAATTTATTTCAGCTTTTAAAAAATATTCACTTCAACTTATATGGTAATACAGAAATTCAAGGTTCAAAAATTCAAATTAAAATTTCTTTGATTATCTGAAGTGTAATTACTTTGAGAAAAAACATTCTCAAAAAACACATCTAGCTGCCTGTGCTTTATGAAATACACCCACCCAAACCTGAAACCAGAAAAAAGTTTACCGCATTAGTTCGTTGATCCCAATCATGTTTGTCATCTGAGAGAATTTCCCTGATTTTGTTCAACGTTTCTTCAAGTTCTCGACTAGAATAGATCTGAAGCATTAAAAAAACCCAGAAAATTCATATTGTTAATATCCCAGGTAAACTAATGAAGGAAAATAACGTGAGAAGACTGAGTAAACAATTATAATTCTGATAATCTTGCCCCCAAAGTTCCAGAGAACTGTTTAAGAGGCATAAATGGGCATCTTAAGGCAATCTTTGAGGATATAACCAAGTAGTGAATATTCATTAAAAGAAAGGCTGAAGAATCAACTTCTTCCTCAAGATTTCACCTTTCACTTCTGTGATGAGCTAATCACACCCAGAATTTAATTAACTACATTTTAAAAAAATGTAATTCAATACAAGCACAGGTTTTAGATAATCTGCTGCAATACTACTATAATTCAATTTCATTTTCATACTCACTATTACACTGAAACTTAACCAACAGATTTTTAACCCGATTCAAATTTTTTGGAGCAGGGCCTCTCTTTCATATGACAAGAGTACATAGCTCTATAAGGACCTAACAATGGGCTGCTAGTCAACAGTAAAATAAAAATTTGTCTGAAAAAATAAATTAAAAGCTTCAATAGCTTCTATATGTACTATTACTCCAAGACTATAATTTATTAACTTATGCACTCAGTAAATAAATATAAGGAGCAGCCTCCAGTCGGAGTTCTATTCTCACTACACAGTAACTCCAGCAAAATTGAAGCCTGACCAATCCCATTATGCATCAGTCACTATTTGGTAATACATGAATTAACACATTTACTGGTAACTGTACACCTACAGCAAAAAAGAAAACAAAAAAAGAATAGTCATGAAAATATATTATTACCATCAGAA
The DNA here is from genome assembly GCF_003259725.1 of Athene cunicularia. Classification (NCBI taxonomy): domain Eukaryota; kingdom Metazoa; phylum Chordata; class Aves; order Strigiformes; family Strigidae; genus Athene; species Athene cunicularia. Next base: position 3,535,696 of record NW_020799096.1, read on the forward strand.
ATAAACTACTTCCCTTCTAATCTCCTGGACATAAGCCAGCAGATGATCTTTTCTGCTTCCATAGCAAATGCAAAGTTTAAAGCTTTTTTCTTCCTCAGATTGAGAACAAGTTGAAGAGGATATGAAGCAAACTACTAGCCAGAAATTTGATCTGTCCAGTATTTTTCAAAAATGCATTATCATCTAAAGATTTCCAATTTTTTGGATCAAAAGTTGTTTACATAAACACATTGGGCAAACTCAGTTGCCCATACACAGGCATCTGGTATATCCAAGACATTCACATGGGGGTGGCAGATATAATTTAGGACTTCAAGGACACTCAATACCCTTTGAGAGTGAAAGCTGGAGGCCAGCATGGTAACTTCTATACCACCTAAACAGTAGTGCCTGATGCTCCCTCATTATTTAAGTCCAAGACATAATTTTGCATGTGCAAGAGCACAGAGCATGTAGAGGAAACAAGACCCGGTGGTTAGGACACCCTGCTTCACGTAAATTGCTGAACAGCTTTGACACTGGTCTCTTGAACACACTGCTCTGCATGTATATATGCATCTTTTTATTTTACTGTAAAAAGATTTAGGAATGTCTTTCTTCCATTTTACAGTTAAACTGAAAGCATATTTTCTATAAAATATCTTATTTTCCTGCGCAACTTGAAATTACTACAGGACTAAGTACAGTCTAGTTTTCCAATTTCCTGAGCATTTCAAATTAATTTAACTTACAGTAAATATGGGATCTTGACTCTATTGACATCTACTTTTGTTCCAATGCTGTAACAGAACATGGTTATGGAGGCTTCTATATTTCATGATGGAATACTGAGGAGCTGGAAGACATCCATGCTCCAAAACACCTGCATATCCAGTTTGTAGGATAAACAGGGTAGGAACAGATGAATTCACATACCCAGGCCAGCTTCACTATCATGCAGAAAATAATTTCTGAATATGCTTTACCAACGAAATTGGAATTTTTATTACCACGTAGCTGTTTAAACTTTTCCACTGTACACTGTGGAAACAGCTCTGCAGTTATAAACAGACAACACAACTGTATCCATAAGAACTAAAAAGCTGTTCCTCATTATTACTATTTTCATCTTCATTAGAAATCAATAAACATCTGATGAACAACTTATTAAAAAAAGAGTAAATTATTTCATGAAAACAATGGGTCTCAGCGTAATAGACTTTCTACTGTTGTCCACAAAATCAAACCTGAGTTTTGTATCACTATTTAATATACGTGTATATACTGGTAGCATTTAATACTTGTTACACAACACTCTGATGCTAACTCTAGCTGTACTATACTATTAAGAATAAATAGCACGTGTCCCAGTAAGCATTTTAATCAAATTTAATTTCCATTATCAAAGAAAATTCTTATTTTCTTTTTAAAAAGTGGGAGTAGTCACTCGATAACCAAAGATGTGGTTTCATATTACAGTGACCCTAATGCCATCAGAATCCATGAGACCATTCAACCTCCTCAGGCTCCCCTTTTACCATCACCCACCTTGCCCTGTCTCCTTCCCAGTCCAGGGCTTTAACATACAAAAAGCTAAGCCTACAAGAGGAAAGGCAAAAACTTCTCTGCCAACTCAGCAGCCTATGCCAACTTATCACAAAGACATGAGGTGCAACACCAAGAGAAGCAGGATCACGCCTTTTGGAGGCACCTAACTAACATCTGTTCAGTGTATGCTCGAAGCTTAGTCTGAGGCTCTGGTCAAGGTACAAATACCTTCTGTAAGCTGTCACATTGAGTAAATCCTAAAAACCAGGACATTTTTTATTGTCAGCCTATGTGTTATCAGAGACCATGTGCTGTAGTTACTGCCACAGAACTGAAACATGCTAGGCAATATACAAACAGAAGCAACCTGAGTTTACATTCACCCTACTTGCATGTCCAGGCAAAGAATTTTCTTTAACTGCCACAAACAGCACTGGATCTATGCAATTTCTGCTATTCAAACTGGTGTCGTAATAAGGAACTTAATAAATGGCATAATTTTATCTTGTCATGAAATTAAAACTGTAATTCCACTGAAAAATCCCAAATTGTCAAGGTTGTCCATACCTACATTAGTTTTAGAGGAATAAAAGGTAATATTTTAATAATTTATTTTCTCCCTACCCTTGATTAAATATGCTTTTAGAAGGCCAAGATGAAATTGTGTTCAGTCAATGATATAATACATTATTTCAGTCACAAGTTGCCACTTATAAGAACAACTAAATTTGTTTTGAAACAAATTTTAGCTGTTAATGAGAGTTACTGCTAATAACCTGAATGCAGAATTTTCTTCAGTTTAAGCAAAGGCAAATAAACAAAGTAAAAATATATGGTTATAATCTGAAATATGAAGGCACCATCTTCTCACTGTAGTACTCTTTTTGGCACACAGATCCATCAGACTACATCTCAAAATCACTCATCTTCTTCATAAACTGCTGTTATCCATTAGAGGGCAACATACTCACGCATCATTAAACATAAGTGCAACACCAAAGACAGAAAAATTAAAAAGCTCAAAAACAAATGAGAGTAATAACTATGCAGATGGAAATTTATTTCAAATATGGGAATTACAAACTAATGAGTAAACAGTATTATATTCCTAAAATATTAATGAAGTGCAGTCCATGGAAGAGGTTACTGGAAAGGCAGATCTACCACTGGAAGCTTTTAAGAATGAGTTAAACATACACACACCATAAATAACCTCAATTTACTTTATTAATTCAGATGCACTAAATCTTGACACAGAATTGGATCAATTTTTCTATAGCATAGCTCCCTTCCTTACTTTCAATTAAGCTGCTAATGAAAACAGAAAGATGCAGGAATGGGCCCAATAATGTAGAAACAATTCCCACTCTAACAAGTTTCCTTTGCTTTTAGAATAACTTGGCAAATTACAGGTCATAAACATTCTTTCTTCACAGGGTCTAGTACAGAAACTTTTCTCTTCCTTAGTAATTAACAGTCTCAGAACATGGGACCTGCCTTCTTTTTTTTTTTTTTTAAAAAGATTGGAGGTTGTCCACAACCAAAAGCATGAAATTAGACAGCAGGAAGTCATTATTCCTAAGGATACTAAGAAAACCAAACCCTTTTATTTGCCTGGTCAATAGGTCTTTCTCACATTCTCATCCATGAAACAAATAGGTTATTTTAGGGTCAGTTACACATTTCTCCCCTGCCTCTTCACCTCAACTCGGGTGTGATTAGTGAAGCCAACTGTGTTTTTCTCCTCCATCTCTTGCAGTTTAGGAAGGAAGGACATACCTCCCTAGGTCATCCATCAGTCAGAAAATCACATGTGCTGCTCAACAATATACAGTTACCCCACTTTTGTTTTTGCAATGTTATTAACCAACTTGAGTGATTACAGAACTCTGCTTGGGACTGTGAAGTACTAAGGCACTGAACTACAAGCAGCACATTTTCTGTGCTGTGGAACATGGTTCTGTTCAACATAATGGGGATAAATAATATTAAGAGCACCATGGTTTTGCCCTGCAAATAATTCTTAACACAATTTGGAGAGTCAAAGAAACATAAAGCTCCTACAGTGTAAGGCAAAGATTTCCTTGATATGACAGGGATCATGGAGATAGCACTCCTTCATAAAAGCAGACAGTATTTCTGCCTACAGAGGGAGATCTAACAAATAAGTTTGCTATCATTTTGGGAAATAAAAACCGAACAAAAGTACATGTTAAGAAAAGGCAGTAATACAAAATCTTTCTGGTATTTGGGAACTATGACTTACTGAATTTTCAGTTGCCTTCCACACCTCAACTGCTCAAAGAAAATTTATTCAAAATACGTCTAGGAAGATACAAGCATGTTAAATGACTCAGCTGTGTGAAAGTACCAAAAATATGTGCAATTCCCACACTTCCAGAACAGTAATTAAAATCTGATCTTTCAGCTATGAACTCAGAATCCACTGCTATTCAAAGAGGGCACTAGATATCTTTTTTTTGAAGACTAGAGATGAAGACATGTATGCCAGACATGCATCATTACAATTCAGGCACATCTAAAAATACAATTCTTGCTTTTCACATTATTTTCCCACATTATTATTACTTGATTATCCCTTGAAATTGCAGTCCTAAATTTTCCAAACATTTTGGAAATCTTTTTCTTATTATAACTAAAACATACAATTATTTTTAGTAGCTCTCTGGAAAAGATTAAGAAAGGCAATAATGGATTTTCACTGAAATACAATGTGATAATAATTAGTATGACAGTAATGGAAAGGTAGTTTTTTTGGTAACTGGAAAAAGTAAAGACCTTTACATGGAGACTCTACATTCAGAAAGAAGGAAAAGTAACAACACTGTTACAAGACTGTAAACTCACAGAAGTTTTAAAAGTAGGCTAACAGATAGTATTGTAAATAGCATCTTTCTGAAAACAAATATGAGTATATACAGCATCTTACCTGTACAGTAGGAACATCTGTAAATGCCTTAATAAAATCATCTTCATCCACAGCTCCAGCTCCTCCTTCTTTAGAAGAACCTAGGTAAATGTAAAATACTGTTTTAACAGTACGCAATGTATGTCAAGGTTTTCAAACTGACACAAGTATCTTTCACAACACATATTTTCAAATATTTAACATAACTTACAAAAATCCTAACCATTCATCATGTGCAAATCTGCAAGACCTTGAACTCGGATTTCAGCACGGATAGAAGTTAAACACCTTTTGTTTCAAATATGAACAATTCTGAGCAATTTTCAATTTGACAAATGTAATGGCTTGATTTTATTTTTATTTTTGTGTTTAATTGGAAAAATGTTTAGTATAACAATCCTCTAGTAGCTGTGTCCACAGAATTCTGAGACCTGCATCCTGGTAATACAAATGTTCCCAAATAAAGCATAGAATTTCACATTATTTACCAAAGCAAGAGTTATTTGTCATTAAATGGAATTCCTCAGGATGAATTTTCACCTTAACACATGTGCCACAACCAATCAGCCCTGAAAGTTTGGGGATTGTAATTTATTTATTTATTTATTTATTTTAAATCTGGTGTAGTAGCCCTACATGATTCATTTACCTTGCGCTTCCTGGTATTCTCATGAGGAGCTAAGAAGTGTGAGGTGCATTTCTTAGCCTTAAAGTTCCAAGAATGTCAACAACAAAAGCAAGGACACAGTGAAGAGAATTTGTGTAAGAGCAAAATCTGAACTCCGCTGATTGGCAGCCTCCTTCTTGGAACTCATCCCCATGGGTGTTCCATAGGATTGTATCATCTGGAGCTTTCCAGACACAGTACTAAAAATCTATCATACCAAAAATGTCTTCTCTCCAAAAGCTTCCATGACAGCCATGCAAGTAGTAGGGCAGTTACTTCTGTGCACAGTAAACAATGGAACTATTATCACATAACATGGAAAGATGCCCCAAAACTCAAGCAAAAGGATCAGGGAAGAATATTAACAGGTGACCTACTGGTTTCAGACTTGCCAAATTTCATTAAAATTGAGGGTAGAAACTAAGGTAATTCTAAAAAAAACCCATAATGGTTTGAAAAGAGTGTCTGGATTTCACTTTCTTGCAAATACTACAAGTACCAAGAAAGCCCTTTTTTTAAAAGCAATGAACTCAAGTTTGCTATCAAATCAAAGAAGGTGGTCAACAGACCCAGGTTGCACTACCAAGTGCAAAACTCCAAGTACGATTGGCAGAATCCCTAAGTGTCTTCAGTAACTGAATCACACAGGTAATATGACAAGACAGGTTAACTGCACAGTGATTATCCGTCCAGTAGAACATTTCCTTCTTGAGAAGAAAAAAAATTTATCTTAAAGCAAATGAGCACTCAGGAATAAGGGTTTTGTCTCAGCTCTTTCAAAGTGAGGCCACCAAGCTAGATGGAAGAGGGTCCTCCCTAATTTGCAGAGCACAGCTGAAGTAGAGGCATCAGGCAGAGAAGACATGTATTGTATTAACTACAGAACAAGTGAAAACCATGAGGAAAAAGCAGTTAAGGCTGAGTGGTCAACCAAAACAAAATGCTAGGACTTCTTGATGAATCAAATTCTTGGTTGCTGCACTCTTAAAAAACATTTCATGGTTTACAGTACTTGATCTATTTATGATGCAGGGAATTATATCTGCTGTCTGTATACCTACCTGCACCGTTTGGAAACATCAGGGGCCGCTATTACTACAAATTTACTGGATCTCAACACCCCTATGCAGAACAAGATCTCTCACATGCCTTTGTGGCTGCTTAGTGTAAAAACACTGAAGTGGTATCTGGCAAAATTTGGACATGGTGCTTGCAATACAATACACGAACATCTAACAGATTTTGACAGCCTTAGCTCGAGGATGTTGTAAAGAGATGATGTACGTAACACACTTCTACATATGTATCTCCAACACCATCTGTTATAATTGCCAATAGCAGCCAGAAGGAAGAAATTGCAATTGCCTATTTCTTCTCTCTCAAGACATCAGAGGAAACAAGTGTTTCCACAAAGGGAATGAGTACCTGACCAGCTAAGAAAAGGAAGAGGGGAAGATGCCCTTTACACCCAGAACACACCGTTCTGCCACACAAACTTGTACTGTTCCTAAAGAAGAGGATGCCCCAGTCAAAGCAGAATTTTGTGAGTGAAAACTTGAAGAGCAATTATTTGGTATATGGGGATCATGCGGAACTAGATGTTAGATGGTACAAAGAGCCACCTGGATGTTCAATTCATAACCTCATTTGTCCCTCCCAGAATGGTCCAACATTTAAGAAAAACCAAAATAACCACAGTCAATACACAGTACATATACAGGAAAAGCAAATGGAAAAGAAAGCTTAAGTAGCCGAAAGGTTACCAGAAAATCTATTTTTTAAAGATTAAAATATAGTTTTCATACAAAGAACTTATTTTAAACATTTAATATTATATAAACATTTCATAAAAGGTTTCTGTTCTTAGCAAAATTGGTTTAGTCAAACCTAACCCATTTGTGTTAGTCATGACACAGTAAACCTCTCCAAAGCCCATACTACGTTTCTCTGCAACCTGATAAAATATTAAAACTACAGTGATCCTGTGACACTAGAAGCAAAAAAAACCCTGCAATTTATAGAGTTTATAGACATCCTGTATTATTATTATTCAGCTACATAAATATCCAAATGCCACTGTTAAAGCAGGGAAGTAAAGTACTTTGCATTCCCATCCATTGCTTACCAATTTTCTGCCAAGGGAATAAACTTTCAGAAATCAAATATTAAAAATTTACACATACAGGCCATGAACATAAAAAACTAAAAAATGTTTGGACTTCAAGTATTCTTAGTGCACTCCTGTATACTATAGAGATTAAAATGGGACGAAGTTGCCTTTGCTAAATAAGTAGATGTTGTTGTCTTCAGTCTGCCTTAAAATATCACACTTAAAATCACAAAACTGCACTGAGTACATAACAAGTTTTTTAGCACCTCAACATCATTCAAGAAGAGAACAGTCTTTACCTAAGGAACAACAATTTCTAAGTTTAAAGAGAGAAAGAGGAGGGACTATGATACAAAAGTCATTTGACATAGCCCAGGAAGTGGTATTTCCCACCTTCCCCAACCTCAATAACTAGTTCACTTCTACAGACCCCTCTTCTTTTAAAATTAATACTCCGAGAAAATTGATTGCCTCTGTGTCTGGTAGTAGAAAAGGTTGTTTCTCTGCAGGTGACCAAGAAAGTTTTCTTTAAAAGCACATTCGCTAATATTTCACTAATCTTTCTCCTCCTCTCTTAAGTGTGAAGCAACTGTCTTCTCTTTATACTGTATACAAGTCAAAGCCTATACTGCAAGAGGAGGAAAATCATTGTTCAACCCTTCCCTTCTTTTCCCAGTCTCTTGGTAGGCGCGTTTACCAATTCACTCGGTCACTGTTTCATTAGAGACTAAGCAAAAAAAATTACAGAATTCAATTCACTGCTTCCCAATTCAGAAGGAAGTATTTTACTATGCTAACAAGACACATAATAGTCACAGACATGTAGATGCCTTCAAAGAACTTCTCATGCGCTTTTTTTGTAAGGGCTTGACTCCCACACCAGCAAGAGCAGAGCTTTACAAAATTCTCAGTTCAGACAGTACTGCCTTCAGCCTCAAAACTGGCATGTCTGACAGAGCAGGCATCCTTTGATAAGCTGTTTTGTTGTTGTTGATTACCTTCTCAGACTAAGATGTGATTAAAAATTTCTTAGAAGTATCTCTCTCAAGTAGTAATGCCTTCCACCGAATAATGCATGTTCTTAACTTTATTGACAGAACATATGATCCTTTCAGTGCCCAGAAGATAACTAAAATCCAGAGCCTCATCAACTAGCTTTTTCTTACATGAGTACAATTTACATTACACTACTTTTCAACTCAGTCCACTGAATCCAACCGGGTCACCCTCCGCTCAGACCCAGAAGACAAACACATCTGAAGGAGACGGAGAATGCCTTGTGTGGTTTGCAATCTATGTTAGTTTTCATTCATAACCTTTACTTATTATCTTTCTAGCACCCTGGTTAGACAAACTCACAGAGAGACCTGGAAGCCTAAGTTCCGCTTCAGAAAGCTGGTCAGAATCTACTGAACATAACAAACTTGCTATGGAAATAAATCACAGAAGCTTAAGCACCTCAAACGTTTACATCATCTTTGGTTTTTTAACTTAAGTTTGATGTGTCTAGGGATGGAGGCAAAGGAAATGAAGCCCTTACTTCCTGCAGATTACTAAGAGATACAACATTTTCATAAGTTAAATTTAAGGATTTTGAACACTTTGTGAGGCCTTAGGAGTCTTTTTTTGAAGAAAGATTTTTTTCCAGTCACGAGGCTTTGAGTTCAGCATTGTGAATAGCTCAACACCAGAAAGGGTACTGGATGCAAGTGAAGAAATTGCCCTTTTTATTTTATTTTATTTCTGAATTAGATTTCTCACCCAGGAACTTATTCCCTGTGGTTGAGTTCCTCCCATCTTCTGACTGAAACATTTGAAATCTTCCCATCATATCACAACAACGTTGGACTGTTCACTTGCTCTACCTCTATGATGCTCTCCCCACTATTATCTACAAAGCTGTACATCATGGAATGACAAAATAATGGGACAAAGCTATACAGGAAAAGAAAGATTTTGTGAGAATACTATTGGACTGGTATTTTTGTTTTGAAACAAAGAACTGTTTAATCAAAGAATACAAGTGCTGGTCTAAAAGTAAAACAAAAAATTGCTCAATTTGTATTTGGTAGCCCATCTTTACTAGTCCAGTTCATTTTTTTCTACTTCTGTGGGTCTTTTGACAAGAATTTCAGAAGAAAAATTTCCCTGTGAAAAAAGAGAATTTAAAAACCACTACAGAAACTGAAAACTAACACAAACTCTAAAACTTTGTCTCAGTTTTCATTCTTAAATGCTTTTCTCAAAACACTTCCCTAAAAAAAAATCATAACTGTTTTTTGATACAACATGAATCACAAATTAAATGGTAGTAAACTTAGAAAAGGGTACCAGTATACCAGTCTTAACGCTCAAAAATCTCTAATTGCATGCAATAACAGTATCTTACCGAGCAACACATCTAAAGTAAGATGATGTGGATTACAATTTTTTTCTGAAAGAAATAAGAAAACCCCACCCCAAAAACTAAAGCTACACCTGCATCTCAACTAATTCAAAAGTTTCACTACTTATCTATCAGAGACTGAAGCAAAAGATGCAGATCATTCTAGATTTTAAAAAAGTACTGTTACCCTTTTGGTTTTGTAGGATAATAACCAGTCGGCTGTAAATTAGGAATGGACAGCAGTTTCAGCTCAGTGTAGGGTAAGTGGACAGGATAAGCTCAAGTACTTACTCAGCTTTTCGTATAATAGGTTAACTGGCAACTCCCACTCAATCCTACTGAGCTCCTTCATTCTAGCACAAGTACAGCTGAATAGTAAATCACAACGGGGAGTGGCTAAGTTGAGAGTAAAATACACTGGCCAAGAAGAATAGTTTCAATGAGCAAATTCCCCACTGCGGGGCCATATAAACACCGTGGTAGCACAATGCAGTGGATGACTTGGGATGCAAATGAGTTAGTGGAGACAGGGAAGGAAATTACTCCATGCAGCTTAAAACAGTAGAGCTGCTGAAAGCCTAAATATAGGCTGAAGGGAGTAGAGCAATACTCAAATAAAATGAGTTCAAGGAAGGACAAGTGCAAAGACAACCTAGCAGAATGGACAGCCTACCACTGAACACAAGGGGGGAAAAAAAACAAACCCTGAAGAAAGCACCAATGCAAACAAACGAAAAAAGCAAAGGCACCCACAAAAGCTACAAATAAATTAATAGTTTACAGTAACCGATTTTTTTGAATCCCTATCAACTACAAAGACACAAAACCTAACTGTTTGTGAACAAAGTTCTTTAGCACAGTACTTGCAATGGACAGAGACAGTGCTCAGTAACCAAACTCCGTTCCCAGTCACTGCAAAGGTCATATTTAATTCTTTCTCTGAATATACGTTCTGCTGTTTGTCAGGTGTCTGAACCCAGAATTCTTCCTGAATTGTCTGTAGCTCTCAGATAGTCTTTGCAAAATCTATTTACCTATTCTTGAGTCAGCCCTTATTACTATGTGATAAAATTGACAGCTTGCTTTTAAAATTATATCTCTTGCAGGGTGGGGGAGGAAGTTACCAGTGCTTCATGATCTGAATTACCACTTCTGAGATGGCAAGGGTGAACTTTAAGATAATGATTCTGATAAAGTCCTCTGTATAGACTGAATCTCAGCAGTTCAGTAAGGAATCTCTTTATCTTTCCAAGTATCTTGAGATTACTGCTACAGTTAATAAAACAGTCCAGAATAATCTTTCATATATACTTTTCACAATGTCTAGAAAAGTAGCTGAAGATTGAGAATATCTGAAAATACACGCAACTTGACACTTCAACAGAATACATTGGTGGTCTTACCTTAATTCTATCAATGCTCTAAATGTTCTTATTTCCATGTTTGAAAGTCTGATCTTTGGATTTTAATCAAGAAACTTGAATAAAAACCTCCCATAAGACAAGCAAAGAACTATGCTTCAGTCTCAGATACCTGAATAAAGCACAAATGTGTTCTTCCATCAGGTGACTAAGAGTTAGTTAGAATAGATGCCTTCAGGTTGCCTGCTTAAGTTAGGAAAACCTTTGAGAGCCACAAAGTAGCAGCATTTGCTCTAGTAAAAAACGTGGGTTAACATTAAACAAGTTGTTTTTGGTAAACAAGGCAGATTTACTTTTAGATAGTTACACCAGTAAATCCGCTAGGATGGATATAATTAGATTAACTTAAATCATGTTAGTGTAATAACTTGTACCAAGTTCTACTCACAGCATAATATGTACCAGCCAATGCATAACTGTTCTGGTCTGTTATCATCACTTACTGGCTTTGTTATCCAAGTTAAAAAACAAATTACCCTGCTAATTGTGACAGCTCTGCCAATAAAACTCAGGGGAAGACCAAACCATGAAAAGCTGTAGTGATTTTAGTTTAGACAAAACTTTTCATCAGCAGAATTACAGGTACCTTGTGTCCGTTTCCTGAGAAAAAACACAATTGCATCTGGAAACAAATAACTCCCCATCCTCAAAAACATCTCTGTTTTGATAAACTTGCCTAAATTTCTAGTGCTTTTCCAAGCACACACCTTGCCTACCAGAGAAACCTCACAAATACATTTTAGGAAAACCATTGGGAGATTACCTTATTGGGTTGCTCAACACATCAGTCTGATGGTTATAATAGTTATTAACTGCATATATGGGAGAGAGGAGGGGGAGAGAAACAGCAGAAAGAACATGTACCAGTCTCTTAAGCCACTGCAATTCATGATTTATTAACTTAAATTAAAATGCCTTTGACTTAAGATGGACTGCCTTTGACAAAGACACTGGGCAGACAATTAGGATCAGTAAACCTATTCAGTTGTTCCAACACCAGCCACTGGAGTTTTTTGAAATAAGTTTCAGACAGAAAAAATATTTTTAAATCATCAGACACAACACTAAACCCAAATAAGTGCCTTTTTTTTTTTTTTTTTTTGGCATGTTTTAAACTAGCTTAGAAGATAATTCAAGTTATAACCAAGTGACTTAGCAGAGTAGAAGAGCCTTTGCTAGAAAGGCCACTTTAAGGAAACTGACAGATTTACTCTGTCATGTTCAGCCCCAGTGACTGACATTCATCCTTAACTGACTTGTCCACCTCAGCTCCTCCAATGCCAAAAGTCATCATCCCTTAGGCACCCAGAAAGTCAGCCAAGCTGAAACAGCTGCATGAACGGAACAAAACAGCAAGCCATCTTCAAATACCTTTATAATACCTTATATTCCTTATCTGCTTATGTTTGAAACTTGGAGGACATGGTTAGAGAACTCCCCCAGAGATGCCTCCTGTATCACACCTGCTTTGTAACATTCCTCTTAACATGCCAGAGCCACTGCACATGAAGAGAAGTTTCCACCCAGGCAGTGAGTGTGCTGTCTCTGAGCACTGAGATGCTAAGCCCATCTCTCCATACAATTACTGAGCCCAGGAAAGAACAGAAGCAGGAAGGACAAGAAGAAATTGGGAGGGAGCTATGCTTACAAGGAAGGTGGTGGTACAAGGTGTTCAACTATTAGGATAGTATCTCAACCCCTGAGGTGTGCCACATTAGTCTGGAGCAAATACAGAACTCCTGTACTAAGAGGAAGCACAAAATATTTCGTATGTGGACTGAAGAGACTTAAGATCACTGTGCCAGCACAAACACCTTAAAATCTGGAGATGCTCTTGAGCATGAAAATGCCTTTGGAATTGTTACTGAACATTACACTCTCAGAGAAATTTAGTCAGTAGTATTTGAAGCTGATTACCAACACTGAATTCACAGTTTCAGCAGCTTCAGCCTCCATTCCTATGTAGCACAGTTTCATGGGTGTAAAAGATTAATACTACCTCTTATTCTCACAGGCATGCTATGAAGATCAATTAAATTCACAAGCATTAGTGACACAAAACAGGACAGTTATACAACAAATATATTGATAGTGTTTTACTTAGTATGGGGTTTGGACGGAATACATTAGATATGACCAAACCCTGGGTGTGGAGAAAAACAAGCAGTTCCACAAGCAGCAAGAATAGAGATACTAGATTTCTTTTAGGCTTACCTCACTATTGCTTAATGTCTGTTTCTACTCATCTGGAAGCTCATACAGTTGTCTTTCAAATCATGCACAACGTTCATGCTCACATAGTAATCTTTCAAAGCACTCATGTATTTTTTTTTTCTCTATTGGCACTCATTTTTCACAAATACTTAAAAGAACATACATCTGAGACCCTGGCTCGTTTGTCCAGTTTCAACATGTGAGTTTTAAAGTTATGCTAATTTTGTAAGTATTAACATGATTAGTCTTATTTTCAGTTTTTAATATAGCTTTCTAATGACATAATATTTACATTTTACTTTAATTGGTTCCTAGTTTTACACCTGAAAGGAGAAAATTGCACTCATTATTTTACATTACAGAAATTACTGAGAACAACCAGGAACACAAACAGTTCATTTGTACCATATATCATTTGTGCTGCAAACCAGAATGGTTCTCAATACTGTGATTTTTGAACTGTGGTTTCAGAAATTTCAGAAAAATAGTATTTTCGTTACTGTTGTCACTTCTATTCAATTGTGCATTTTTTACTGAAACAATTTAAATAGATATTGTATTAAAATAACTAGAAATACCATTTCCCACCACTTCCCATCATCACAAACTACACAGTGTTTTTGTTTTAGATAACACATTTTTATCTTGTACTTCTAAAAGTTCAGTAATGCAAGACAAAAGGTCAAAATGATTTGATTTTAATGTATTGTCTTTCTCTTCTGTTTTTAAGAACATTACATATATTTGTTGCAAGTAATATTCACACCTTTGGTGAAAATTCTCTCCTCAAATTATAAAAATAATTTGAATCTCATGCTTCTACATTCCCTGCCTCTCTTATTTGAGAGCATACAGAATTGCAGAAAGAAATGAAACAGGTTTAAGACACTTCCCACTCTCCCTGCCCTACAAAGAGGAATCACACCTGCTACTTTGCAAAGCAACAATGCAGGAAATGTTTCAGAATGGGTCTTTGATTACTCCAGCACAGGCACAGTCCATAGGACTCAAGGAGGCATGGTCAGCTCATTTCAACCCAGATTCCTCTTCCCTCCTTTTTTTTCCTCTGGATTCACCCATATGAAAATATAAACAAACTGCTTCCCCTTCTTACTGCTTGAAAAAAACAAAACAGTATCCAATGTTAGCAAACTAAACAAGGGGTGGGTTGTCTTCCTTATTCCCATCGCTGCCTGGTACTACCATGACTGCTAGTAAGCTGTTTGGGACTACAACACAGGGCAGGGGTGTCTGAAGAAGGTTACACAGTGTGGTGAGCTCTTATCTCCAGACCTCTTAATTTCTGCTCTACTGCTACTTTCTTCCTATTTTATCCATTTCTAAGCTGGTTTCTAGGCTATGAGCCTTTTGAGAGAAGACTATAAGATACTGTATCGTGCTTGTAACAACATGATAAATCCTCCAATCTAATTGAAGCTTCTAGAAATTACTGCAAAATAAAGCTGTATGAAATATCTGCAAACTGTCCTTGGGTGACATATAGAAAACAGACTCTAACAAACAGTAATTATGGATATATATATATATATATAGAGAGAGAGAGAGAGAGAGAGAGAGAGAGTGTCTCTGAGGGTATATGTATAGGTGTATGTACATATATGTTTATAATTTATTGTGTTTATTTTCATTGAGATTCATCATTAAGGTTGATTTTCCAATCCATCTTCTTGAGGCCAGGTGCAATGGTTAAGTATCTGTTAAAGGAATAGAAACCCCAGTGACTGGACAAGCATTTATAATGGCCAAGAACAGACCACTCATCACGTGCAAGAAAACCCTCTCCTTAATCGCTGTTCAGGGGAGTAAAGAACAACAACAAAATCCAACAACTCTCAGAGAAGTGGGAAAATTGCAAGTCCTCCTACTTCCCTGAACTCTGGGTTACGTTAAAATAGCAGCAGTTCACGACTGCAGGACTGCAACCCAGCAATTCCACGGGCAAGGATCTTTCAGAGTGGAAGTTAACTGACAATCACTGTGGGGACAAGGAAGGAAACAAGAGATTCTGTAACAAATCCTCTGATTCAGACTCTGATACTCAAGGCTGATCTCAGAAAGACAAAAAGGCTGATTTCAGTTGGATCTTGCAGAATAATTCTTGAATTTCACAACCACCTGGAAACCAAACAGGGAGGGAAGTACGAGAGAATGTCAGGGATGCTTTGCTGACCAGTATTATCTCAGAGCAGTTTTATGTCATGCAAAGGGCCAGTACATAACAATGGGGAGAAAAAAAATCCTAGTCTATTTTGTATGACAAATACAGCACTGAGGAAATCACTTAACAAGAGCTAAACAAGCAACAGAGGAAAGACTCCTGAACTTATTTTCTGAAAAACTTGAAAGGTAAAAGAAACCAAAACACGTTGGGCATTGATTACTATAAAGTTTTTTTCGTGCAAGTAAACACAGAACTGTCTTCATGAGTCTGAAGAAGACAATCGATACAGCAAGCATGAATTTACCCTGTTTCAACTCTATTCATTAACAAATTGTATTTACAGTTCCACAATTATTGAAGTCTTTTTAACAAATGTTTCTTAACTACAGTATGTAGTTTTAATTAGGTTACTTTCACCTGGTTAAGCTTTCAGAAGGCAAGTATCTATTTTTCAGTACCACATTTGTTTTATGCAGAGTCTTTCCATTTAAACTGTTTCCTATGAAAGTCTCTAAACACTTCAAAATGTCTTCTGTTAGGAATTAAAGCCAAGAAAAGCAAATCAGTACCATTTTTAATACTTCTCAAAGAGCAGTACTGCTATGATTGAGAAGGGGAAAAAAGCATTACCATGCTGATAGAACACACTGCAGACAGATACACAAACTAAACTTAAATCTCCTAAAGGTGGAAATAGATTTCTATAGTTAACAATGTTCTTGTAGTTAAGAAAAACACATACAGAGTTATTATAATTCTCACAGCCGCCTTTTGCCAAAATTGTTCACCTGGCTCACCCAAGTTTTCAAGTTACTTGATTTCTACCTAAAAGGAGGTATTTTTAATGTCTTTTCAGCAATCAATTAATTTCGGGGCCTTTTTTTTTTTTTTTTTTAATTCTTTTCAAGAATTAAGACTATTCTGAAACTGAAGGTTCGTTCAAATAATGCCAGCATCAAACCTCAAACTGGCACAGTTGAAATCTTCACTGAAGACCAGATCCTTTGAATGGTTTAAGAAAAGAAGGCAACATCACAATTTTTATGTTGGGGAAAAAAATGGTTTTGCATGCACATATTTTTTTAAATAGGAAAAAAAAACCCACCCCTGGATGTCCTTGGGATTTCACTTCATATTCTTCATGCTTAGCATCAACATTCTTACTCACAATTATCTTTTTAAACAGAAGTTACAATAATTCTGACATTTAAATTAATAACATCCCCTTTGCTGGTTTATTAATGGATGATTCATCCTAAAGCAACATAGGTTGTTTCAAAAAGTGTAACGTTATTAGTGTTAAACAATAAGCAACGTATAACAACACTAGCAGGCCAATACATGATGGGTTTAAAAAAGCCAACAAACCACAGGTAAAAATATATAATGGAGTATCTTTCCACTGAAAATATCTGCAAAAAGTACAGTCCACCTTATTTCAAATTACAATGCTAAGAATAAAGCTCCAGCCCTACAGAGGTCCTCATAAAACATACAACAGAAAGTTAATATAAACTTTTGTCATTATTGCTTTTCATCAGTAAGCTTTACTTCCAAACGCCACATGGCTCTACAGAAGTATCACCATTCCTACATTTAATCCATTTTAAAGACTACTGACTTAAATTGACATTTCAGGAAAAGAAAGGAGCCAGTCTTCTTGTTGAAGTACCGACTGAGGTTTCCTGCTAACATCTAGATTACATAAAGCCTGTGAATAGTATTCAAGCAAACAATTCCCTAGAAGACTTGGAAGAGGATCTCACATTTGCAAGAGAACTTGCCAAAGACCTGTAAGAGATCTTGAACAATGCAGAGACAAAAATATAGTTTATTTGGCTAACATACTCAAGTCTTTTTGTTCTGTAAATTATCATGTCCCTTACAAATAAAAAGCTGCTTGCCAGACTGCCAAGAAAAAGCCCATGAGTACCCATTCCTGGAAGGTGAGAACACACACGGTGCACATTATCAGTAAGAAGGCCTTAGAGCAAAGAGCTACTTCCAGAGGTTCTGCCACTCGAATGAAATTCTGAAAGCATGTGTGTCAGAAGGGAGTAGATCAGCTGCGTGTTTCCTGGCAAAGGACTAACTCAGGGAAGTGTATTGACCATGGAATAAGAAATGCGCCAAACTAAGCACTGCCCCATTAGGTTGAAGACCTATCACTTCTCATTCATCACAAGCAAGAAGGTCAGTGCCTGAACACCTCCAAGCAGTAAAGTCAGATGAGAAACAGCCTGCTGGATTTCTGATTCAGGGCAGTACAACACTGAGGCTGTCTGCTCTGATACTTTTCTGGCAAGCTGTCTTCTACAGCCTTAATCCCACCTGTCACCAAATGTACAAGTGCTACAAGCTCTCCCATCTCTACTGCCAACAGGAAAAGATCTTGCAGAGTCATTCCCAGCACAAGGACAGAGAACTGCAGCTCAAGTATGAGAATGCTATTGCTAATGTACATACCTGTTTCACCTGCCTTCATGGACAATGACTTTGCATTTTCAGAAATGCTAACTACGTACATTTCTTAGATTAAGTGGAAAGTGCCCACCATGGTGAAACAAATCTATTCTTGCATATTGAATGGGTCCTTTCACCTGAACAGAGTATCCAGTACCCAGTCGGTGGTGGAATTACCCACTTCTTCAATAAGAAGCATCTCCATTTCATATCATGAAAAGCTCTGCACACATGCATCTGAGGTATAATTCAGCAGATATCAGCATAAAACAAGCAGTATGGCTAAGAAGTTTAATTTTCTTAGCCTCAAGACAGGGTAGTCTCCTCTCCCTCTTGAAACAAAGAAAAAGCTGTACCTTCTTTATTGTCATCTACAGCTGATTGGTAAAGACATCTTTCTAAAGCAATACGCTAGGCAAATGATCTCTGGAATGTAAAAGGCACTTTAAATTAATGGAACTTGCAGTAATCTCAGCCTATGCTCAACACAATTTCTATCTGTACTAGCAATTCTGCCTAATCACAGAAGCCTGAAGAGAAGAAACTGCAGTGAAGAACTGCTTCAGCTGCAGGTCACTGACATGACTCGTGAGATTTTTGTGAAAAGAAAAGAAAAACAACACAGTTAATGGAGCTGCTGCTACTTCTTCCTCCAAGGCTGAACTGCAACTTCTTAATATGCATACACATATGTATAAAAGAGTCAGACAAGCCTTAGGCAAGCAGGACCAACAGGTGTCAGAGCCATCAGGTGAGCAGTTACGAGACTGAAATCGCTGTAGCCAGCGCTTAGGAGAGAAAGGTGGGAAATGACATGCCCATTGATTATAGACTTGGAATGCAGTGGTGAGCAGAAGGATTTGGGACTGCAGGGTAAGGCAAAGCCTTAATAAATCAGCAAGAGAGACAACTTCCAGAACCACAGATTGGCTCCATAAAGATGGCAATTTTGAGGCTGGAGGAAAGTCTCAGGTGTCC
Source organism: Athene cunicularia (assembly GCF_003259725.1). Taxonomy (NCBI): domain Eukaryota; kingdom Metazoa; phylum Chordata; class Aves; order Strigiformes; family Strigidae; genus Athene; species Athene cunicularia. The sequence goes on from NW_020799096.1 coordinate 3,554,573, forward strand.
TTTAGGCACCTGCAAAGCAGAACCTAGAGAAAGAGGCTGCAGAAGACCATCAAGATTGGTTTGCAGCAACAAAGATCTGTGAAGTCTCAAGATAAGCACAACAGGATGTCCTAACTGGACTCTTCAAAGACCATGATTCTCTGTGAAATAAAGCTCTCTAAAAGCAGCCTTTTATCCTGTGATGACAGTGTGCCTCTAGACGCTTAGCCTGTGCACGTACACCTCTCAAGTAGCCATTTCTGACTAATGTTGAGTGGGGCAGTGGACTATACAGACCTCTTGTCTGACCTACTACCATAGTTCATATGAATAATATCACGGGAAATTCCTCACTTCTGGAAGAGACTGACTTGATTGACTTATTTATTAAATATATTTTGCATTTATACTAATGTTCTTTATTAGACTAGAAGATGCAGGACTTGTAAACATTGTGCAGAAGGGTAAGGCTCTCATAGAGAGCACAGACATGTAACATTTCTAACTGATAGCAAGCTTGTTACTAGACAGTACTGGTTTACACACTGGCAACCTCAAAAAAAATCACGGAGACGGAGAAAAACATTGGAAGATAACAATAATGAGCAGCAGGAGTAAAATGAAGACAAATATTAGCTGCTAAAACTGAAAACAGTGATAATAGCCTTGCTGATCAATGGTGACAAATGAAAAACGCTAAAAAGAAAAGATTGAGGGTCAACTCAAGGAAAACTTGAAAGGAAAAAAAAAAAACCCTGAAGAAGAATTAAACTAAGAAGCACATAGTTATATGTAATGAGATAAATCTGTGCACAAGCAGATTAATCAACCTGTACAAGTTTCTCCCTGATAGACAATCAGAGAAAAAAGTAGAGGTAGTCGAGAACAACTGAAGACTGGAAGACAAATTTCCACCTTCTATCCATTTGGTTAAGAATACAAGGCACAACCTCTTTCCTACAAGTAAGGCAAAAATTCTCCATGGTCAAGCACCTGAGTAAGTCTGCAGAACCACGCCATAGATGCACATACAGAGAAGCATGCAAAGAATAATTTAATCAACATTATAACCCAAAAATTTCAAAGTTCTGGCTAGAGACATACTGACAGAATGAAAAAAGACGGGAAGTGGATGTACACGTGAACAATCCTCAGTATTTTCCAGAGTTGAAAGGAGACAGTCTAAAGCAAGGAATGACCAAAGTGCTCTGGTTCTGGGCATGATTAAATTTTCTCCTTATTCCATGTATTTCTTCATTTTACCTTTCTGAAGTTTGGCAATATAGGAAAAAGGAACAACAATGTAATGAAAAGGAGGAAAAACAATACTGCAGAATAGGTAAAGTGAAAGTCTACATGTAAAAACAATTCTACATTAAAAGAACATCTATACTTAATAAAACATTATTAAAAGAAGCATATACTGAAAGAAACAGGGATCCTAACTATTTAGTTTTGTTACAATTCATTTTAGTCTTGCATGCAAAAATCACCACACTTCAGGCTAAAAGAGATTAAAATATTATTACTATTGATTTGTGTAATAATAAATACAAAAGAGTCAATTTCAAGAGATAACTTCATTTAGGAAGTCTTTTAGGTAGTACCTTCTGATTCATACTGCCATCATTTTGAGTATACTATGGCGGCGTTGATCCCACCCTATGAGAATCTTTTCAATTTTATTAGGAATTCTGAAGATCACATTAGAGAAACAATAAAAAAACATTAGCTATATTTTATTAACATGAAAATACTTAATGCAGCTTGTATCTTCTTTCAAATCTTTGCTTTGCAGTTCCATAAAGGAATGTTACATGAATAGGAACATGAAAAAGACTTTTACTTATTCATAAAAAAGCCATACCCTGAAGCATGGTGTATTTCCACTTAATTACCTATTTTTCTGAAGGTGTACAAGAACTATGAAAAAACCTGTCACTTCCTTAGCAGTAAAGAGTTGCTTTTGTTAGATTACCCCCGCCCTAAAAAAATGCGGATTTCCATGTTCAAAGATTATAATTAGTAAGCATCATCATTATACTGCTTTAAAGTCTACCATGCAAAAAAATCCTGTCAAGGGTTCTGGCCCTCATTTTTTTTCTCTTTCACAACCGATTTCACAATACTCTGATTTCACAATACTCTCAACAGTTTAAAGAATAATAATAGAAGTCACTCAGGTGTAATAGACACCACTGTTGAGGTATATGGTTGATGGCTAGTCCTTTCTGCCATGTGAAACAGTGCAGACCTACAGTAAAAATTTCATCTACACAGACCTATTACAGAATTTCACAGTATATTCATATATACAGTGAGGTGTGGATTCTAGAGACACCCATATATTAATTTCACCAACACAACTGCTATCTCCAGATATTAATTTTATTTATAGCATGAGACTAAACATACATTCACAAAAACAGACCTGCACACACCTTTACATATTAATAATTACAGAAAACAGGGTCCCTTACTGTTTTCAGCTCTGCAAAAATACTGCAGTCATGAATTAAACATCACCTTCCAAAGTTCTCAGTTTTGTGCCTGCTCTGACAAGATTTCTGGGAACACTGATTAGAATCTGAATAGCTTTACATTACCTCCAACCTTAGGCCCACCAGCTGATCCTGGCTTTCTTGCACTGTTTGAAGGATTTCCTGGCTTTTTAGGTGCCGGAACCTTGAAGGCTGAAGCAGCTGATGATGGCCTATTTCCATCCACTGACTCTTCATCGTCAAAGCTTTTGTCTAGAAAACAATACATTAAATAAAAATACAACTATTAGAATGGATGCATATTTACTTCCTAATCAGCTATTCTGCTTCGGATTTTATAGACATTCACAAAATGTATAAATAAAGCCCAGTATTTATCACTTTGTCCTCTCTCTCTGACCTAGGAATAAAATGACAAGTGAGAAATAAACGGCATTTTCTACATATGAAGTTCTTACAAAAATATTATTTTGCCTTCATAATTAACCACGGTAAAACTGAGCATAAAAATGAATCCTACACATTCGTCGCCACAAAGGGAAAATATCTTTGCACAGATTGAATATTTTTGCCCATTTCTGAATATCTTCCCCAAAGGAAAGCCCTTAATACAATTTTTATCATTCTAGTCTACCAAAGACAAATGCTTCTCCTTTTTCTTCTTTTACTCATGCATGCATTTTCTGCTACACATCCTCCCACAATGTGTCTAACCAGCACTCCCTGTCTCTTTCCTTCCACCCAGATTTTTCAACTTACAATCACAGATCCTCTTGCAGATCAGCCGCCTCATTCCTCTGATAGCTCTTCAATCCCCTCACCCTAGGACAGACCCAGCACCTGACATGGCCACATGCAGTAAATTCTCAATACTAATCAAAGATTCTATCAAAAACTGCTCGCAAACACCCTAGATCCACCACTGAGATTTGTGCCGGCATCTTTCTCTCCCTTCCCCGCACTAGGTGCCGCACAACCAATGAGCTGCAAGGTGACATCATCTTCTGGGAGCCACCGCCAGAGGAAAAGGTGAAAATTCTCCATGCAAATAAATTCATTCCCACACACAGTATTTGCCACTATTCCAATCCTTCATTAAAAAAATTAGACAGGCAGACAATACTCCAGGGTTTGCACTCCTCTGTCCTGTAATTTCAGGTTTGTGTATTTTTAATCAAGAAATAAATTCACCTCTAGCGACTAAAGAAAATAGTCTAAATTAAAAATATTTAGCCTTCAAAAAAAACAAAGCCCAGCATATTCCAACAGTAGAATGCAACCATTTCTCAATCCACTTCAGGAAGTAGGATTTATCTATAAGCTTGAGCACAGAAAACATAACAGCCTATGGTTGCTATAATAAATAAAATGGGCGAGGCTGAGACACAGCTGCACTACAGTAATGAAAGACCAATTTAGCATATTACCTGCTCTAAAACCTACCAGTTCTAGGAAAAAAAAAAAAAATTAATTGCAAAGCTTTATCATCTCTGGAATAGTGACTATTTACCCTTTGCTTATTCAGAACTTGCTCACAGTGAAATGTCAACTACACTTAATAATACAGCCTCCCAAAGGAAGGCAGCTTTCATTAAAAGGGTAAAGCAAGGTTTTTGTCCAGCAGCATTTGCAGCACCACCAAACGTTATAGCACCCCACGGTTAACATGTCCGAGATGACTGCTGCTATAGTTAGTACATTTTCCTAGCATTGGTGAGAAGCTGTGCATTGCACTAACAAATCTTCATGATTAAAGAAGAAACAAACCACCACAAGAAACATCTGGATGTATATTGGCAATTTTCACTGACATTACTTCCTTCTCTCCTACAAACACTGCTTTTTAAGAGAATCTTGCTAAGAATAATCATGTTTGGATATGTAAACTCTCAGAATCAGGGAAAAGGCATCAGCCCACTCCCGCTCAGCATACGGGCTGAGGCAGAATACATTTTGATTCCTGCTGCTTTTACTCTTAGGATCTTAAATAGAACCAGACATCAAGATTTTGAACAGGGAAAACCACTGATCCAAATGCCAGATTAACTGTAATGAACCAAACACTATAATAGAAGTGTAAATAGTAATGGCATATATCTAGGATAACCTGCAACCTTACAGGTAATTTTAAAATAGCACTAAGGAATATCTTGTAGATTTTTAAACAGCGTGAATGGATCAACACTGACAAACGAATATGCTAATAGCAAAACTGATTAAAAGTGAAAATAAAGCTCTTCAAATAAAAATGGTTTTGTTGCTGCATTTTGAATTTGGTATCAAAACAGGCTAGACTTTCATGTTACTATCCAACAGCACTACAATGCAGCATTGATATGCAAATACTGCACAAGAAACCTTCGAAAAAATAAAATTATTTGCAGTACAATCTTAAAAATAGTAAGTGAGCATTTAGTCATTTACGCAAAACCTCCCAATCAAAAAAACCTAAACAACCCAAAACAACAGTGTACTTTGGAAACCAAAAGCTCAGATAAATTAATTTTATTGTTACCAAGCTATTCATTAAGGAGCACTGAACATGGAGAATTGCAGAAGTTACTGCTCAGCCCCAAAATGCACAAATAGAATTTCAGAAATACGCAAAGGCAGACATTCCCAGCTACTGACATGACGTGTAAATTATAGGACAATATATTAAACAATGGTCTTGGTAATACTGCCAAATTATTTTGCCTAGTTAAAGAGTGTTTTTTTCCATACATTTAACACATTGTTAACACTGGATTAAAAACCCATGCTATGAGACAGTTTCATACAGTTTCTTAGTCCATATAAACCTCCCAGGATTTTTTTTTTTTTTTAAATGAGGTGTTTTCAGTGACGCAGAACTGGTCTTAACCACTGATAAACAGGCGTTCTTAACTGGACTTTTCATTATTTGTGTTAAAATAAATTAAAAATTGATGTACAGCCACTAAAGTGTTAAAAAAATTATAGCACAGTACGATAAACAAAATTAATGGGTGAAAAGGATATGTTTTAATCCTATTAAGGCTAAAGTGATAACACATTTGAGTTTCTTTTGTTGTGGGTTTGTTTGTTTTTAAATAAACATGAAGAGGAAAATTTTGTACTATCTTTTACAAAAACCATTTTCCCCACCCTTTTGGGCCTTTTCACTTTTATTTCCCTAGGCTTTAACAACAACATAACCCCAAGTTATCTCTAGGGACATGCCATTTTCAGAAAGATGCTTAATAGTACTTGTGAAGATCTGAAACCTGAAGTCTGTTTATAGCAGTGAATGAAACAAAGACATTGTGTTTGCTTCTGGTATGAGGTGCTTTCCATATGCTCTCATGTGCAATGATACACTTTTTTGTAGCCCTCATAGAAGCATTTCCATATACTTCAGCACAGAGAAACCCCAGCTCAAGGTAGAACCGTTATTCCACAGGGTATAATCAAGGTGCAGTTCTGCCCAAGCCACCTGAGCCAAACTCGTTTACTAAGTGCCTTTGGTTAGCCAACGGCGCAGGGCTGGAGCTCCTGACCACCAACAGGCAGAGCTTGAGGACAGTTGTACTGCCATTACCAAACTGTCTGTAATATTAGTTTCGTGCAGTCTGCAAAGAAAATTGATTTCTACAACAGAAGTCATAAAAGCCTGCATATAATTGATATTTCACAACAAATTGATCTGAAGGATACAAACACTTTTTCATTCTAGAATGGTTAGGTAAATCTTATTCTAGGTAATTTTAGAGGCTGAACACTTTCAGCGTATCAAATTTTACATATGTAAATAAACCTGACAGCTGAGAAAGCGCAATCCAAACAGCATTTTCCAACAAAGCTCTAAGCCACTTAAAAACAGAAATAAAAAGCTGTATGAATTGCTAGCAACATACAGAACATTTAAATGAAAAACACCACCAGTGATGTCACTGAACCTCAATTAAATCTCACAAGACTGTTCTTGTACTTGGTATCTTCATTTTACATCACAATGGGTAAGGAGAGTTTTCAAAGTAAGCACACCCCACAGAGAAGAGCTTGGAATCTAAATCTAGTATTGCCAAAAGCTCCTGAAGAAACCTGATGTGCCACAGAAGTTCTTACTCTGGTACAAGTTCTCTTCCAGATGAACAACTTTGAAGCAGAAAAAAAGAAAAATAACAAAAGTCAAGAAAATGCGGTTTTTATATTCAGAAAGCTAGAAACACAACATTCAACTTCCAAGGATTAGAAGTTTTCTAAAATACAGGAAAGAGATGTGTATCGCAGAGTAGTGTCTTGCAGGTACTATGCAGCAAAGGAACAGGTATCAAAGAACTGCTGTGCATTTCTACAAAACATTTCTGAGGAGTCAAAGGAATGTTTCTAGTAAAAAAACCCATCAAACCAATCTGCAGAACTCATCAGACCCTAGGGTTTACCACACTTTCAGAACTTGGGGTTTACCAAAGTTATTCTAAGATTAAATCCAGACACACCTGTTCAATTAGAAACACAGACCAAAACTCTGAACTATTGCAAAGGTTTAAATACTAAAAATCTTAAGAAACAAACTATGTAATATAAACTAAAAATAACTAAGAGATATGTCATATCTTTGTGCCTTGTAACATTACTCTTGGGGGCCTGATTACTGATATGCAGTTGCTGGTTTTTAAAGTATTTAGAGATATCAAAGGCTGAACATATACGATCAAACTTGATATTTGAACATTCTAGTACTCCCAATGTTAAAAACTGCTAAACAACCTATTTACTGTGATTTGGCTATAGTGCAATAAGGGTACTTACAGACGTATCCAGATACAAAGGAGAAGCCAAAACTTTTCATATCTTGAGAGAAAAATATTTTATTTTTAAAGAAAATTAAATTAAAATATATTACTGCAACTCAAGCCTTTACTTTAGCTGGTCTTAAGTTTCATAGAACTAATGTGACATTTAATATCTAGCATTTTGTAAGTTAAAGTCAATAACTGAAGAAATACAGAATCATCTACATGGCTGCAGAAACAGATCTATATTCTACTTGTGCTACTCAGGAGCAGCCAATCAGAAGTTTACAGTAGATGGACAACAGTCAAACCAGAGAACATAGTCTCTTTAACAAAACTGCTTTTAAACTTTGACTTCTGTTAAAAACGTGCCCTTCCTATATCTGTTTTCCTTTCAAGTACTGCTAACAGATACTAAATGTTTTTGAACTACTAACAGTTCCTCCTTCACACCACAAACTGTTTAGAATGACACGACTGCAAAATCTTGCCCAAGCAAAACAATGACAAGTAGATGAACTCCTTACGTTTTCCAAGTCACTCCCACATCCTGGGCCTACCAAAACACCAACTGCCAACTTCCCTTCAGTGACTGACAAACATAGATGCCATCAATTACTTGGAACATCTGGGACTGGATCAGTAGCTCAATTCCAGATGAACTGGTGCAGCCAACAACAACTCCTGTCAAGCATGAAAATGAAGCCGCAAGCACTACAGATGCGTCAGGTTAGTTGATCCTTCTAATCCATACTTCAAGCCAATGCCCCACATCATTTAGTGAGCACTTTATCCCTTACACATCAGGCATTCCATACAGCTCGAACCTGTTTGTCCTGACACAAAGGACAGGATTCATTTGCCTAAGCACAGTCATCTAAAACCAGTTTAGACAGTCCTGGGTATCCTGTCTGGCCACCAGCGGACATTCCAGAAGGGCATGGATCTCTTGCGGGTCTCGTGTCATGCTTGTTTGCTCCCTGTGGCTAGTGTGGATACTGCAAGGCACCTCAAGTGGCACTGGATCCCTATGTCTGGGCAGCTGAATTGCACTCAAGATGCTGTACATCTACCATAATGGCACAGTTACTGGACATTCTCCCTCTGGGGCAGCAGACAGAGGGATCTTGAACCATTAGGACACAAATTCTCATTCAAAACCAAAACTCTGCTCCCCACAATGATGGGGCATGGTTCTTCAGAAGATGACGAAGTGTAGTAACAGGAGTAGCATGAGGCCACTTACTGATGGATTTAACTTTACTCTGTGGTTCCTCCTGTTTCTCTTTGCATTCCTGGAAGTGACAACTGTACCTATGATTCAGTGCTGGCAAATGGTTCTCATGTTCTGTGCAACATGTCCTGGTGCTCATCAACAAAAATCACAAGCTCTTACCAAAAGACTCCTTTTTCCTCTGTAAACTCACGGGGGAGAATAAAAAATGACAATGACAGAAGTAGCTAAGTAAGACAACTTGGCTCAAAAAAAACCCCAAGGTACTAAAGCCAATTGTAAAGTCAAACATATTTCTTCACATGCTTGGTTTTCAGACAGTTCCAGTGGACTAGTGTCTTTGGGAAAAGAAGAAAAAAAAAAAAAAAAAAAAAAAAAAAATATTTCAGTTAAATCTATGCTGTTGATCCTATCTCGAATTTTGATAAAGTTCCCCTAACTTTTCAACAAGCAAAGCAGAGTATGGCTCTCCTACATTCCATTGATCAGCTACAGCTCACTGACGAAGACTCATGCCAGATGTACCCTTTTTATTGTTGTTCTGGATCGTTTTTTTCTAAATATGAATCTAAGTGAATAGGGCAAAAGAAAAGGGTCAAACTGAAAAGATCAGACTAGACCTGACAGAGAATTTTAGAAAATAAATATTTAGGAGTGGTAATGGTACTTGACACAGTAATTATCCACATTTCTAACAGGCCTATTCTAATGATACTAATAATTTATCCATTTCCCAATAGTTTCACGAAGGAGTATGTTCAGAAAAGATTTAATTCAGAAAAAAATATAACATATTCCTGTAGTATTTTCCTGACCCCAAAGAAAAGCTAGTCTCACAGTTCATCTTACTATTGTCTGGCTGAAAGACAAGACTTAAATACAGGTTTCAAACAAAGCTGCAACAAGCCAGAGTAAGCAACTGAGCTAATGTGGTTCACAAGCAAAACCCAATTTAACCCAATTTCTAGTTCTGTAATATCTCCTTTAAACCTAAGTCCTTTTCTCATTTTTACCTACTAAGGTTGAAGACAGTTTCTGCAAATCTTGCTGTATTTTTTACCTTTGCAGCATCTCTAAAATTATTTCCACAGTCCGGTGAAATTTGTTAAAATAAATAAATATCCTTTTAGTCACCTCTGAATTCTTGCAATCAGACTTTCCTCTGTTAGCATTCCCAAATGCTACTCAAGAGAGTAACTTACTGAATACTGGATGTGCAATCAACATTACTGTAGTTCAGAAATCACCAACTTCGCTTTACTTACAGCTTTGCTCAGGCATGTTCAGTAGCCTTCTGAATCAACACCTAACAGTCTATAACCTATTAGTAACCAAACCACAATTTTATCAGAAAAGGGGGAAGAGCAAGGTAGCCAGGGTCTTCAGAATTCCCGGCAAGGCAACATCTAAAATAGGATTCAAGATTAAATACCAAGATTTTAAAAAGTGCCTATGTACTGTTATTGTTCAACATTTGTCCTATGTTACGATGTTAGGCCACACTGCACTACGCCCAGCACTGAAATGTAAACAAGTAATGTGTCTTTTGGGCAGGGGGAAGGAAAAAAGTAGAGAAAGAACACAGACACGCTTGGCAGAAGAAATTGAAGACTGATCATTTCTGACAATTTAAACACATTATAGGTTGACTCAGTAGCGGTAACACAGAAGCTGATGGGAACACACCTCTGCTTTAGTCTACCTCAAGTGAAATATGCCTACCTCAGCACAAGTGTATTGCTCTCCTATGAAATATTAGAAGTAAAGCTGAGAAGGGCAGTTAACTTGTGAAGTAATCAAGACCTCTGGTAAATGAATGACTACTCCCATAGAAAGTGTTACTACTCAGACACTGATTAAAATGAAATTAGGTGGTTCGCTTAAAATAGTTAATAGCCAAAAAGAATGTAAAGGCTTGGAAAGAATTTTTACTTGACGTCTGGTAAATCTGTGAGCTGTTAAACAGACTCATCATTGGTGTCAAAAGTTAGGGTTTAATTAACTGTTGCAGCCTGCCTAAATTCAGACCTCATTTTTGGCCTAACACTTCACTCTGTTGTTTAAGTTGCCCCCTAAAAAAGCTATAACATCAAGTAATTTTTTTAAGAGTAAATCCCACTACTCACCTTTAAAATATGCTCTAACTCAACAACTAGTCTTTACACAGTAGGCCTTGTTTTATTACTGTCTTTGTTACCTAGGCTCCAGAAGTAATTTTATTTCTTTCTCTACAAATTTCCTTTGCTTCTAGAACATCAAGTATCTACTTTCGATAGCACCAATATTTTCTTCCATGAATCTAATGATCTATTTCAAAACCAATTTATTATGAAAACACATTATATTTAGAATCCACTATGCATAAATTACAATACCAAGACTAGCAACACTGATGTATTTAAATTCAGAAAAATGAAGATACGGGACCATCATCTTAGTATTTGTAGGTAAGTCAATCAAACAACTGATACCCATTGAGGAAGAAACCATTTGTGGCATTTCCGATACTTAATTCATTCACACAGAAACATTTAAGAGATTTTTCAAACTCTCAATTACATCACAGCCAAGGTAATACAAGCTGACATAAGGGCCATTTGATATGTATCGTATAATATCAATAAGAAGGTTTACAGTGTACTTCAATAGTGATTTACTATTAGAGGCCAACAGTGACAAATTTACTTTTATCATCAGAGAAATTATTTTAGTAGAAAACACTCGCATCACTTTTTAGTGTGGCCAATTTCTGTGTGTTAAACTCAACTTGTATTGAGTATGTTTACACTGTATGTTAACAATTAAAACAGCAAGACAGATTCACAAATAAAATATAGGTCCTAGAATCAAAAAGTGTAATACGAACACACAGAAGAAGTGGAGAGATTTATTTTCAAAATTTATTTTAAATTCCTGTAGTTTAAGAATTAGAAAATAATAGTATTAATCACTGAACACAAAAATGTGCATACCACAGTACAGCATAAAAGTCTCTGAGCTCACTGACCAACTACATTTTCAAAAGCAAAGATTAAGAAATTACAGCAAATCATCTCTAATTTATTTTCAATGCTGCAACTTCACTGTAGGTGACAAAACCTGTGGCTTTAAGAGGACAGACTCTCCTAAAACTGGACTTCTCATAAGAAGTTAAAAAACTCCCATCATCTGGAAAATCTGAAGTGTCTGGTATATAGCCAAGCAGCTTTAGTAGATGCCATTTCTCCTCTATTGTGAGAACATCGTCCAATCCCAAAATAATATATACTGACTGCTTCTTTCAGTGTTTCTGAATAGTTTGCAAAAATCAACTCAACACCAGAAAAACATTTCATATAAAAAAATCTACACAGAAATGGTTTTGACCTTTAAGTTCAGTAGCAAACCTCGCACTGTATAAGTTGACTGACCAAAGGACTTTTATCAGGCCAACGCACAAAACAATTCGTAATGATAAAAGGATATTCCGTCAACTATAAATCTACTTATGTTAATTGTTCCGATGACCATGGAACATCAGAGCCTGGACATGTGATGAAACGTATCTAATTTGAAGTTTCTTCTGTAGCCTGTTAAGAGTCTCGCTCTAGATCTTCATCCCTTCTCCTCACCTTTCCTCAGGCTCCAACTATCCGTAATTTGGAAGGCTTTTAAATGTTTCTCAGTTTAAGAGCCTTCATATCAATTACATGCATGTGAAGCTGTATCATGGAAATTTTAAACGAGTAACCATGAAAATCTTGTTGCCTATACTCCATATAGCTCTGAGACTCCTTTGAGTTTTCAAAATTGTAGTTAATTCTTGTAAAAATCCACAGGCATAGCTGGTTTTCAAAAGGTTCTTTCAAGTTAAGCACTGCTCCTTCCTGCTGTCACTACAAAAGCATTTTTTGATGAAGGAGTTGGGAAAGAACACACAAAACCCAAACCACAATTCTTGAAAACTAAGTTACTTTTATAAATACAATACACAGAGTGGAATTTCTCTTGGAGGTGAATACTACAGCAGAACCTTCACCTCTGAAGGCACTTCTGACACCTGAAAATGAGCCAGTTTTATCTTACTTGCTCATCACTATTTACTACAGTAAGACTTTATTAAAAATAATATAATAGTAAGGAAAAACTCCTCATACTTAACAGATAACAAAAGATGAAAATTAACCCTGCAAGGCAAATATCCAATTAGTCATGTGAAAGAGTCTTGCAACATCTGTTGAAGAAAAGCCTTACTGGACTTTAAATTTCTCCTTGGGCTGTTGGCAATTCTAATCCTTATTTCAAAACACTTTTTTTTTTTTTTTTTTAGGGAAAAAAAAAAAGGAAACCCTTACTATTAGCAATAGCCTCAAAGATGTTTCAAAACAAAGAAGGGTATCAACTGAAACTCCAAAGTGGGTTTTTTCCTTATGTAACTTGTTCTTAAAAACAAATGGAAACTGACTCCAAAAGCAACCAACACTTCTGGATGTCAGATTAAACATATCTGGAAATCTTTTCAGCGGACTGGTGTTACATGTTTAATGAAAACAACCACCACCACCACCCACAAGTTCCCCAGAAGTGACATCAAAAATTCCTTGACACTTTAAAAGCATAATTTGAAAAGAGGAAGACAAAACTTACTTGCAGTTGTTATTCTAAAATATATGTATTAAAAAAAATCAAGTGCAGTTATCACTCTAGAATCTAGAGTGCAGGTTTTGAAAAAAAAAAAAACCCAACTTTGTCATATGTTTGCAGCTTTGTTGTTTAAGTAAGAAATGTTCTGAGTTGCATACTGTTCCCCTGAATTTTTTTTGTTCACATCAGTGTTGAACCTTGCTGTATTCATCCACCCTCTGAGTAGTAACTGTGTCTTTCCATATAGCCCTTGGCTTCTTTACACATTCCATCCCTCTCTCACTCGGTTGTTTCACTGTCCCACTGTTCTTTTACTGCTGTTCGCAACAGTACGTGCACTTAACAGACAAAACACCACTCAATCTATGTTAATCACTGGGAGTAGCATATGACCTTAACTGGAAAAGCAGCTTTGCACTGGTTTGGTTCAGAACAGCAATCGAACTCCAACTCACGGTTTTCTGTCCTTCCTCTCTCAGGCACAATGAGTAAATCCACTTCCCAAACCAAAGTGCCCACCAACTGCTAATAATGGAAGAGGAGGGGTGCGGAGCAATCACAGGGAAAGGAGCCAGTGCAGGCGCAGTCAGCATATTTAAAAAAAAAAAACATATTTAAAAAGAAAAAAAAAAAAGGCCCAAAGAAGAACAGAAAAGGGAACAAGTGATGCATTTCTATTTCCCAGAAAAAAACTTCTGCTACCATCTTTTTTTTTTTTTTTCCCCCAGGAAACAGCTCTGAATGGTACAAAGCACCACAGTTACATTACATCCTGCCCAGTTTCTAGGCCAGTGTAGTAAATGCTTTATGACCATCATTCACAGAACTCTTGGTTTAAAAAGCCTCTCCTTCCTCTTATCAGAGTAAAAGAAAATCAGAAATACACATCAGAAATGCATATGCACTATGATTATTTACATATATATTTTTTAAATCAAGCTCATTTCTCAAACATCACTATAGCCTCTGTACCTTTATTATGTCCAATCTTTTATTCAGTTAAAAGTAAAATATTAAAGCTGTACAACACTCATATTTTCTAGAAATTACTAATCAGATTAAAGATTTAGGAAGACAGCCTTCCCTCAGAAAAACACCAAGGAATGGAAGATAATTGTTCTTGTGCTCTAAGACCATCCATACATTAATGAAGTGTTTTGAAAAAAGACTAAACCCATAATTTGATATGCATAGGTAGTAAGATATAAGGATAATTCCTATTCATAATCCAGTCACATACACTTTATCAACCAAAATCTGACAAGAGCTTAAAGTCATGAAACATCATTACATCATATGTCATTTAAATAGATTTATCTCATTCATAGTATGATTCAAAATAGCATACCTCACATATACTGGTGCAACAAATGTGTGCTCCAAATATGTCCTCTTACAAAGCTGATTACATGCTTTTAGATAGCCCTCAAATACCTTATGTCTGGTACTGCAATATGTTTAGTACATCTTAAGAAAACCTATGTCTAATCTTCCCTTCGTGGCCCCTCACAGTTTTAGGCAGATAATTTTGTCCTTATTTTAATTACCTTGTTCAACTGGGAGCAGGACAGTCCCTCACCTATGAAATAACAAAGCAGCACAGCACAAGGCGAGAAGGCACTGATGGAAGCTGCTGAACTACAACCCCCGAAGAGAAACAATGTGCCCCACTGCAATTCTGTTAGCGACCTCCTAAACACCCTAATCTGGTTATCAACGGATAAGGGCAGAAATGCATTATCCTCTCCAAGGAGCAAGAAACCCAGCACGAGGAACTGTTCCTGACTGGTTTTCCTCAGCAGCCTCAGAACAAAACTTGCAGGTCAAACACAGACCTACATTCACAGAAGTATGTGAAATGTCTTTAAGCCTGAGATGGTGCATGCCTTCCCACTGGCACGCATTCAGTACAGTAGAAGTAACAGTCCAATTGTTTGCTAGGCCACAAACAGTACTATTTTTCCCCCCCTCCACATTCTTTCAACAAAAGATTGAAGAGTTTGAGACAGTTAACATGGGAGCAAACAGAAAATCTGGCTCTTTCCTTTAATCTTTACTTGAAAAATCAGATTAAGATGCAGCTGTTAAGCACCACATTCTATTTGCATTTCTGCTTGTGCTCAAGAAAACTGGAAAAAAAAGAATCCAGAAGGTTACAATAACCCAGTGTTGGGCATTCAAGATAAAATGTTGGAATTACCACCTCTATATAGCATTTCCAAACATGCTCTATGCAATTTTGTAACATATCTAGGCTGATTAAGTGAGCAAACCAAATAAGGAAAAAATATTTTCTCTGAAGTATCTGCACAAAAACTTCCAGAAAATCATCAGAGTCTCACAAACAGTATTATTAAACATACCTACTGGCCACAATGAAGTGACATTTTGTCAAGAAAAGGCATTACTCAAAGGCTACAGAATCACTAACCTTAAACCAGATTGTTTCTTCTATGTTGCATATATTAGGGGGATCAACAGGATATTTGCAAAATAAAAGACCATGACAAAACCTACATTAAATTCAGAAAAACAATCAAAAAGTTGTCTTAATAGTAACTAGGGTTTTGTTTTCCCTAACAGTTTCATAACACAACGTCAGAAGACTGAATTCCTTGCAAATGTGGTAAGCAGTAGTTTTAAGAGAGACCAACAGCTACATAATCATCCTACACACTGTTAATTGTATCTGGCATTACTGCTCAAAGCTCCTACACAGAACGTCAGCTGACTGCCTGAACAGTACTTTGTTCTTAGTGCCTTTGTTAATGACGAATTGAATTATACAGGAGAGAGCTACACGACCACCTTCACTTTATAAACCTCAACCATTACAGAACCACAAAAATCAAAATCCTATTGGTTTGCCCAGGGAATGCAGTTATTTCTTAATATGCCACAACATGCATCCTTAATCTGCAAGTTACCACAATTCATGTTTACACCATGGAGAATTGTGTTGCTTCACAGGAAGGAAACAAAGACATTCCTAGAAAAAAATCTCAACAAGAAAGAGTTGTTCAGTTCTACAAAGACCATGACGTCTCTTGCATCTTGCAGGTGACATACAAAAATACAAACACCAGAGAAATGCCAAATTTTTTTAAACTATACAGTCTTGCCTTAATTTCACTGCTCTGGTCACAGTGATTATCTCTTTCAGTCTCTAAGATATCAAAGAACTAAGTGGAAAAATATACATTTCAGGATGGCTTAAGAAAGGGTCTTCCTCAGGACTCTTAATACTGATGTTTTAGCAAATACAGATCAAAGGTTCACCTTAATCTAAGTACATGATCTTCATAAAACCATCTCCCTTCATGTTATTTAAAACTACATATATAAAATCATTTGTAAAAGCACAGCCCTCCTACTACATTCCTAAACTCGCTGCAAGTCGAACTTCTCAAGTTTCTCTGAAAATAATGATGCATATATAGAAAGTCATCGTTATTAAGCTCAAAGAACCTGTCATACCAAACCAAGAGATACGATAAAGATATGTCCAGTCTTTAATCAAAACACAGTATAGTCCGCATTGCTTTACTGACCTACTTTCCATTGGTTTGTGTAACAATACACTGTGCAGTGAAGAAGACGTAGTAACATCCCACGTCTTGATTAAATATATATTACTAGCCCTAGAAGCAAGGCATTTCTTTTATGGCTACCCTGAATTACTATAAATTTCTTCACAAAACAGAGCAGATGAACATACGCTTGTTTACAAAAGGGTATAGTACAAGCAGTCTTATCTTCCAGAGCTGGCTAACGCAAGTAACGCTGAGACAAGAGAGGTAAACAGAACGCCAACATCAAAATGCAGAGTGGAAACCGCCAGCCTTGTAAATAATTAAAGTCGCGGCCCATCCCAGAACTGCTCGCACGTCTAAAATCTTAAAAAGGACCGGAGTTGCTCCGCTCGGGGCCCAAGGCAGCCTCCAGCTGCGCGCACCGTCCGCCAGCGGCGGAGTCCTGCGGAAGCCAACTCCGTCCGGGGAAGCTG
>NW_020799096.1:3573787-3575973 GCF_003259725.1 Athene cunicularia
AAAAAAAAAAAAAAAAAAATTGAAGAAATAATAAAACCACAGGAAGCAAATGATAGCTCGTTGAAGAAAGGTGCTCTTTGACAGAGGATTTGGAAATCCCCTCAAAACTTTTACAAGAAACAGCTTTTTAAAGCGCGTGTGCAACAGATTTTGGAGAGCATTTTGCAGTGCTGTGGAAATGATAATGAAAACCTGCCCAAAACCTGAATTTCTGTTTACACTTTATGCCCAAATCAGTGTCTTAAGTCACATACTTAAGGTAGAAAGTGCAATCCAATAAAGTGATTTAAAAAAAAAAAAATAAAAAATATATATATATATAGTTCCAATTTACTTTGTCTTGCATAAGGAGAAGTTTAAAATGCAGACAGACAGACGACCCTGACACACACACAGCACTTGTAAGCTACACACTGGCAGGAGACCAGTTCCCCACAGTAGTAATTCAAAAACTCATGCAAGTTCCTTAAACTCCAGTGCAAGCATCAGCCTGCTGAGGCCCTTTACTTCCAAATAGGCTTAAATCCACCCCTGGGCTTCACGGGTCAGTAAACTTTCCTATTTGAAATTGTAAACTTGCAAGAGTAACAGCTGAAATTTAAAATCACGTGGGTATATTCTGACCATTCGCACTGAGTAAGCTGAAGAAATACCTGTAGCTCAAAACCCTAGAAAAGAATCGTGACAGCTCTCACCAGTTTCCGTGTTTCCCAAACTATATACACTCATACTGTGCCACACTGTGAGTTCTGTCAGAGTATGTCGTCACCGTCTCCATAGTAACTATATTTCCAAAAGGAAAACAGCAAAGGAAAATAAAAAACAAGAGCAAAATGTGGAAAAACCGATACACAGTTGTACTATGGATTTTTGGCCCCCTCCCCCCTATTTTTAGGAGAATACTAGACTGTATCTTTATCACTCACAACACAGCTGCCCCCAACTGCGATGCTAACATCCCTGTATCCTACCTGTCACATTTTATGTTTGTAAAGCTAACGCTATGAGGCATACCATTAAAATGGGAAAATTGCACGGGTGGAATAGAGATGTGCAATTTATCCAACTCAAATCATTCTGTCTGCTGAATGAGGCAAAGTAGAAGGCTCAATATTATTATTTTCCCTACTTCTCTTTAATTCCCTGTCTCAAAATGTACGTTAGTACCCGACATAAGAGTGTGTTTAAATTCTCTTAGAGAAAACAGTATTTACAAATCTCAGGCAGCAGAAACAAGTGCTTTTGCAGCTTTGAGATTGGCTGCCAGTTCTGTTTCCATAGAAATGAACATTCATTTGCTGAAAAATGGGGAGGTGCTTTAAAAGAACCTTCTCCAGTTTGGAGGGATATGTGTATTTCTGGTGGAGTGAAAGGGTGAAACTAGCAGCACATCTAAGATTTTCTTAATAGACAAACACCCTGATATGATTCTCTCAAAGTGCAACATCATTATGAATATAAACAATCCCCAAGGTTTTCACAGGAACTAATTCGTTCACATAACTGACATTAAAGAAATGATGTCTGCTTTTACTATCCACATCTGAGGGCAAAGGAAGATGATGGGGGTTGGGGAATTGGAAAAAAAAGAAAATAAATATCAAAGATCAGTTGGAGAGGCAAGTTAGTTGTGTGATATTATTTAAGGCTAAGTCACCCTCATCAAGCAAGTTTTACCCAGTCCACTTGTTAGACACAGGGCCTTCTCATATCTTGGCTTTTGAAACTCCTTGCTACATCCTACCCTAATCATTCCATCCTTACTTGTTTCAATATGCTTTTCACCTTGTCTACCCTCCAAGAGCATCTCTTGGTCTCTAATGGTAACTAAGTTGTGGCCCTCCTCCTCTTCACAGTTTCATCAGGGATCAGATTCAAACAGGGAAGATGATAACACAAGACTAAAGGGACTGTTCACACCAGGTCCACTCTAACACGGTCACATGGGTAACAAATCTACCAGGCATGCATAAGACAGCAGGTGCAGTATCTTTCCCTCTCCTCCCTGTATTTCTCCCACATACTTAAGCATACCAATGTTTTTAAAATCTGTCATGTGTTTTATCACATTAGTACAACCATATTTTTACATATATATTTGAGTATTAAAATACTATAGAAAACATTATTGTGTTCAGATTGTTTAAAGCTGCAAGTTTTGAGGTTTTTCTTCCCCCCCCCCCCCC
>NW_020799096.1:3576023-3618450 GCF_003259725.1 Athene cunicularia
TACATACTGAATACAGAGACTGAACGACTGACATTATTATTTGATGGAAGAATCCTAAATCAAGTCTCTGGATTCTCAGAAACTAGGTCAACACAAGAAATATTTACTACCACAGCACTGTCAACTCAGGACTACAAAGAAGCTGATATCTTCCCCAGCTGAATTAGCAAACCCTTCCCTAACCACCACACATGTAAGACAACCCTCATCAGCACAGTTAACGTATTTGGGAAAGTAACTCAATCTGGCAAAAAGTAATTCCTTTGTGGCTGGTAAAAAGGTCCACAGTTATATTAAAGCCTGTTGAAGAATTTTCTCACCCCCGCCCTCCCGCACTGGAAACATAACCCTACTCTTCCCTACCTTCCCAAACTCTACTTCAAAATATCCAAAGCAATAAAAAAAATTAAAATCTTCAACACTGTAACAGTTATATTTAGACATTAAATTTTGGCCTGTATCCAGAGATGTTTGATAAAGCTCCTAAAAGAAAAGTTGGTAACAAGGCTACAGGAATTCAACAGTAACTTTCAATCTAGCAGTAAACACAAACTGTCCTTCAGAGAATAATGAAGGACAAAGCCAAGATAAAGCACAAACAATGGAAAAGCATCTTTTAAATAACATTAAAAAATTGTCTAGATGGATGCAACAGATAGTCTAGACTCAAGGAAAAGTACTGAAACCAGTGTATTAGATTGTCGCTACTGTATCAAAACAGAACCAGTAACTTTTGCATAGAAATTGCCACATACAAGACAAATTAAATGGTTTATACTGCTATAAAACAGCATTAATATCTGCATTTTACAAATGATATAAAAATGGCTTAAAGAAAAATAAAGTTAATAAACAAAATACAGACAAAAAGCCGAGAAGTGCTATGTAAACTAGTCAGCAATGTTGTGTTTATGTTTTCATATATATTTAAATTATTTCAATGCATTTATATTCCCTCATGTAACTTTCTCTGTTGTCCTGTGACCTACCAACAAATGAAAAATGCATCTCTGAACCTCTCAAGCCTATGCAGCTGTATTAACTTTAAATGAAAAAGATAACAGTTTACCCTTCCACAATGAGTAAATTTACTATCTAATAGAATTATGTAAACATTTTCCGCCAAATTAGTATGTTCTCTTCTGGTTGTTTTTTTAGTATTAATCCTTACAAATCTATTTTTGGATTCTATAAGTGTTCAAGAATAGTAATGTTTTATTTCAAAGCAGAATGCAGCATAGGAACTCCTACTACTTCAAAGAAAAGGTTGTAAAAACACAGCCCTCCAAAACTACAGTCTGTTTTCACACTAACAAGGATGAGAATACTTAAAATGAAATGGTGTATCTGAGTACATTAACAAATCATATGCATTCCTCAAAATATTTCTACTCTTGCATAGCTACACTTGTTAGATCTAGCAGAGCCTCCTTTTCAGTCAGCATAATTGCTTTGAAAGCAAAATGAACATCAGAAAACCCTCCTTATAAAACAGTATCTGCTGATTCCTTGCAGAAGACAGACAACGAAGCTTTCACAACCATATTAAAGCCACTGCCACAACACCTGCCTTGTTATAGTTATGTTACAGCATTCTTAAATTATACTTCTAAGTAAGAAAGAATGATGGGTTTGCTCTTTCATACTGGAAAATACTGTATCAAGAATAGAGTAGGAAGCAACAAGGATTTTCTGCACAACAGGTTTTCTTTTCATGAAATACACCAAAAATAAAGAGCTCAAACTTAGCAAAGATAAGTCCTAACTTTAACATTTAAGTGTCTTTGAGTATGCTGCAGTCACCTACTTCTATAATTTCAAACTCCATGTATTATAATCATTATTCATCGTTTTAAATGAAATCAAACACATCCATTACTAAACTACCATTTTCTTTTAGAAATATACTGTGAAATAGGATAAAGGTTCATCTGATCTTTTTTCCCATGCATGAATACTTTGCAGCATTTTTGTATGCTCTACCGAGCACACATGTAACTTGTTAAAATTCACTGCTTGTTTCCATGCAGTTTCAGCACCTTTTCCAACTGTATTCTGACTGTAGTCCAGCAAATGCTTTTAGTAATACAGTGTAAGTTTGTTTCACTGTCTCCTTTTCTTATTATCTACATGTTTCTAGTCATCCATCTCACATTGATAATGCCAGTATTTAAATATTTATCTTGTATTACTCTAAAGCTAATTATAAATATATGATCTTTAATACTCACCACTGACGCTACTTAAAATCATATTTCCAGAGTTTCTTACTTCATCAAATTTTGCAAAGATTGTTTGCAACCTGTAAAGAACAACAACAACAAAATATTTTTACATTTATGAAATCCCCCAGGTTACTAGTAAAAACAGAAATCAGTTTATTATCATATATAAAGCAGTAATACAGAAATATACAAGGGATTAAGAGCATCAAAAAACAGTTCCTAGAAGACTCCTCTGAAGTTAGTTGACCATCTTCACACAAAAGCACAGAAAAAGAAGTCAACTTAGCAAAGACAAAAACTGAGCATCCTTATTAGCATGATTAAAAATAAACAAAATTTCAAAGTTCAGATTAAGTAATAGTATATATTGGGTCAAGATGATTGTGATATTATTCTATTTACACACAACACTAAAAGGAACTAGATAATGTTCACGTGGGAAAAAAATAGGGATTACTATTTAATTTGTTCGGAGACAATTACTAATTTTCCTCAAAATTTCCTCGGTTTTGTTATGAAAATACTTTTGTAGCACTTTGCACTTCCACAGAAAAAAAGGAGGAAATATTTTTTTTCAAAACTTAAGGTACACTAAATCAGTTATATTCAACACACCACTGATTTAAACTCTCACAATAAAAAACACACTGCAAGCGCTTAGCTACATGTAAATAGCAAAAAAAAACCAACCCCCCAAAACTCTACATTTGCAATCTAGTCCCACAAGGTAGA
This sequence comes from Athene cunicularia, assembly GCF_003259725.1. Lineage (NCBI taxonomy): Eukaryota > Metazoa > Chordata > Aves > Strigiformes > Strigidae > Athene > Athene cunicularia. The sequence goes on from NW_020799096.1 coordinate 3,578,981, forward strand.
AAATGCTATTCAACACGAAACCAGCCATTTCTCTTCACTTCTGCAGAAAACTCAATAAAAGCCGTGGAAGTATCTCAGAAAAAACGTGACGCACACACTAGCAATAGGTTTATACTGACGTAATACACTGTTCAGCTGCAAACAATTGATAATATTTTCTTACATTTCTCCAAATTTTTGCATTTAGACTCTCCGAATACGGTCACAGACAACATGCACATGAGTTTTAGCTACAAGACTAGCAGGACCAAATCCTGACCTTAAATGCAGAGTTATGAACTACAAATTACATGATGGCCTGCAGCTCTCCAAACAGTTACGGGCCAGCTACATCACTTAATCAAAAACTTATCACTTAATTCAAAATTTGCTAAAAGAGCAAATAATGAAAGGCTCTATTTATAACTCACGCTCCAAACTATTTTAAGACAAACCAAGAAAAATGGATAAGAACAGTGCTTGGGTATGAAAATTATCACCATATGTGAAGGAGAGAAGTCATGGACACACCAAGATTTAACTTCAATGTTCCCTTATGCACACACCACTTTTACTCAGTGAGCCGTGTAGAGAGGCTGTGCACTCACTGCGCACAGTCTACCTTCTCTGACACACGGCATACCACTTTCATTCACCCATACCTCATTCATCTAATAATGAAGAATGTGATAATCATGAAATGCAGGCAGACTAGTGCCTGAGCTTTTGTTAGGTGTTGGAAGTGTGAGAAAAGCAAAACAGTGAGAAATCTGTAAAACACCTATTTCCTTGACACAGGGTGCCCAGAATAAACACAGGACAGGATGGAGGTCCAGTGATTTGTGTTTGTCGGGGCACCAAGGAGGAATGTGAAGCGAGGTGTAGGCTACGTGGTGCCATTCTTTTGCTTTTCTCAAGGATAGATTTATCTCCTGCTCTACCCTTTTCTTTCAAGGGATGGTTTTAGCAGTAGCCAGCCAACCTTGTTTCTAATCCTCACTTTTTTCCCACACCCAGTGCATCCCTCACACCAAGACAGCCTTGTTTCTCATCCTCCCTCTTTTTCCCACAAAAAACAGCTGTTCCCCTGGCACCAAGGAATGTACTATGTTGTTACTCTCAAACGATAATAGCTTGACTACAGTCACACCCACTCCGAGTTTGTACGCAAATTGGAGGGACAATAATCCAACACCAAATCGGAGGGACAGATCAATGGGTTTGTGCTCTCGCCCCCCCCGAAGGATGCCTTTTGGTAAGATTTCCTCGGCTATGCCGAGTGTTTACCCAGGAACTTAGTGTGTGTGATTGCAACCCTTTTTCTTTTGTGTAGTGCTATAGAGCCACCCTACAGTCGTGCATTTATCATAGGCACTCAAGTAATCTGTAAATGTTGCATAAAAATAAACTGTACTATTTGTGACTCTGACTGCTTCTGTTGAATGCAACCAGACCTATAGCCTACGGGCTGTTCGTGCATCTGGGTCAGACCTATAGTTACGGCCCTAATTGGCATACTTATTAAGACATAAGTCCACCCACCCTTAGCCCCTCTAATCTCTGAGGACCGGCTAGAACATAAGGGGATTCATCTTTTACCAAATTAATTTATCACCTTAAATGCAACAGTTTCCCCCCACTTTCCAATGGTTTAGGACTCTAAAAATGTGTTATTTTTACTTTCCAAATACTTCAAAGCAATCTACTACCGGGCAAATTCGTCCTGGACTTAAGAGGCCCACACTAAGAACTACTTGGATTTAGCTGAGAATTCCACAAAAAGGCTTACTCTACTGCAGGCACCTAAAAAAACAAAACTAAAAAAACCCCTTAATTGTGCAAGTCAGTAACCAGCAGTTATTCCACCATTTCAACTTCTCTCAAAACTATATGTAGCTCAGTAGTAGTTTGCCTAATGTTCCCCTAACGTATCAGTCTTCTCTCTGGAACTTATTATCTTCTCCCTTTTGCACCACCATTGCATTTACAAGCATCACAGCCACAGCAGAATGTCTGAAATGGCAGCAATTCACAAATGACAGATTATGTTGCTTGAGTATTAAACCTCAGACTTTTAATGAAAAGGTCAATTTGTAAATCAAATACAATTTATACCACAATGGGGTTTTTTTTTTGCATTTAGACTTAAAAAAGTAAAAATACAGTTAATATATGAAATGCTTCTTGGGTACTAGCATTTACTGATGACACATGGAATCCTGTTAACATACTATGTGCTTTCAAACACACAAAGCGAAAAGTTCACCCAAGAATCAATATACATAGTAATGCATTATGCCACCTTGCTTTCAAAAAGGAATTTAATGTATTTGCTTTGTATGTACCATAGGAAGTATTTTTACTGTTTACTAGCGATTGCGAACACCCCTCAACGCTGCTGGATTTCATACCAAACAATAACAGTTTGTCTAGTTAATGAGGAGGACTTAACACTACATCTGAAAGGCTGAAACTGTTATCCCTAGAGAAACTGAACATGAATATTAGAGAGTAACAGATTTCCTTTAAAATTTCACTTAATTTTTTTATATCCTGTTAGGCTAATGTTACACATTTGGCACACATCTTTTAGAGAATTAAAAAGAAGAAAATATTTCCTGCTCTTCTGAACTTAAGTTTTAAAAAATGCTTTCCTGAGTGTTTTAAACCAAAGAGAAAAATCAAAATGCTTCGTTATAAATATATTCTAATAATACAAACACTGCCTCTCCCTCTGGGCAAAATATCTGACAAAGTACTAACTATAAACATTAAAAAAATGTGTTTGTCAGCACTGGATGATATGTAGTCAGTGGTGCAGGCTAGAGAACACCACAGTACTTCCACTCCTAAAGCTTTCAAAGCTCTTTATGACCAGAGGCACACTCTCTAGTATTTTGTCATAATTACAAAAAAAAAAAAAAAAAAAATCCAGTAAAACAGCTGACAAAATGGCCAAGCACTACTGTAGATCCAAACCTCTCCTTAGTACAGCTTACAGAAACTATAACTACTACTTTGCGAAAACTCTCACAAGTTTCTTCCTCCCACCCAGCTCTTCATGCTACCATCTTCTCATTTTCTTCTCACAGCCAGAGGCAGCAAGGCAGTATGGGCTAAAGTCTCTAAAATTACTGAAACCATGATCAATTTAAGAATGTTTACAGGATTTCAGCTCTTTGCAAAAGAGAGCCTGGCTAAGAAGAATCCAAGAAAGTCTACAGGGCCAGGTGAAGACTGCTTTCACCATCATCAGCAATGAGGAATGTTTGAGAAGAGCAGCATTATTACTCCTTTATATTGTATCTCCAAGCCCAAGCCTGGATATGACATGCATCATCAATCAGTGAAGTCATCAGTCAATAGAAATACTATGTCACCAATGAATAGAAATGTTATTTTCTTCCCCCAAAAAGGCACAGACAGGTCTTCTGCAGCTTCACGTATGGAAGAAGAAATCCCCACTGATGAAAAACACCTGTTCAGGACAGGAGGCCACTTCTGCATGGGCTGGATGATTGTTGCTGTCTCAGTTCACAAACGAGCAAATGCATGAGGCTGTAGCACTTTAAATGGGGGCTTCTGACAACCTGCTAAACCCTCTCCTGCAGCAGGTGACAGGTCTCTATCAAAGGATTAACATTTATGTTCTAAGAGAGGAATACATATCCTTCTAAAATGCAGCTTGAGCTGACACAAATGCACATGGAAATGCAGATGCTAGCAGGGAGCATGCACTACACTTCTAGACTGAAAAGCGATTATTTGTGACCATGCTTGATGGAGTTCAATTGTTTGCATGACAGGCAGAGTGAGATAGCTAAAGTTTGGACCTTGTGATGAAGTGGCAAAAAAAATACCACTCTGTTGTCAACAGTAGGAGGAAAAAGAAGGAGAAAGAGTGGGTGGTAACTAGTCTCTTCTTCAAGTCCAAAGTGAGTCTAAAACAGGAAATGGCCCATATGAAACCTTGCACTTACTTCCCCCTTCCAAAGAAAACCCCCAAATGATCTTGCAGACATGTGTCCACATCTGGACATGCAGATGGATGTCATCTACAACACGAACCAGACAGATAAGTAGAATGTGTATACTACATAAAATGTAGCATTATAGCATTCTGCAGTATGTATTTCTGAATATTTCAGGATATGAAGTCGTGGCCCTAGACATAACTAAACAAATAACTGGTTTTACACATTTATGTTTCTCAAGTAACAGTGGGGAAGTTGTCAGATGACTGCCTGAAAGATCTTAAACAGCTTTTAACACTCAGACTAAGCAACTGCTATCCAGAGCCACATATACTACTTCCACTCAGGGAATATCAGTCACACAGATTCCATACTGAAACAAATTCAATTTGGCCCACACAGAATAAAACCGTTCACTATTCTTGGCTCACAGAATGAGAAATGTAACATCCACTTTCAGTATTCACAAATGTATTAACACTAATACTTACAGGCCTGATACCAAAGACTGTCAAATCTCTTTGGCAGCAACTTTTTAACAAAATAAAAATAACCACCAAATTTCCAACCACTGGCTTCGTACTGATTTTCTGGAAAAGGAATGTGCTTCAGGCAAATCCCAAAATATTATTCTGAGACTTGTAAGTTGAAAAACAACAAAAAGAAAGAGGAACTCACTGATTTTATAAACAAACTCACAAATTAATCTCTGCAAAAAATAAAAATATACTGAAGAAAAATACAGTAGTAGCAAGTAGAGTTGAACTACAAAAGTAAGACCTCATCTTTTCTTGACTACCTAGACTCCAACAGGTCAAATAACCTCTAGAAAATCCAGTATTTTCCATCAAGGCAAACCTACCAGGTACAGATTACAAAACGTTTTAAGTCTACTGTTATTATATTACTAACTACATTTGGCTTTTTATACACACAACATGTATGTACCATTTGCATATTTAAGGAAGTTGAACAATTTCTCTGAACAATGCTTGATTAACTTTCCTGCCTCCCTTTCAGCAGACATGAGCTCTTATTTTCAGTGCTTTAGGACAGAGTGCATTCAAGCAGCAACACACAGATGTCTAATGTGTAATTGGTTACATAAACCAAACAAGCCTACATTTTACTAAATCATGTGTGCACCAAATGTTGAAGTAGTAGGGTTTACTGCTAGTATTTCTGTTCACACACAATTTTTAATGCACTGTCATACAGTGAAAGAGCTGCAGTGCAGTTCTTCAAGGCTGAACTCAACCACTGAAAACAGCTGTGTCTGAACTACAGATTATCCGTAATATTTAAAACCCTTAAAAGCTACCCAGGCACATAAATATGAACACAGATACCCCTCAAAACAATGATAAGATCTCATCATACTCTACACCAAAGGTTTTTTCCCCACAGATCATAGCTCCTGCATAACACCATGACAATTCATGACAATTTTAATATATCGAAACAAAGGGAAAACTTCTGACAGGCACTAGGGAAGAACCATCTTAAATTAGGTCTGCCCCGGGAGGAACAACAGTCTGAGCTACCACAGAGCTAATCTATCTTTCCTGAGCTTTGCCAACTGCCTTATTTGTGTGAAGTAGTAAGGAGAGACTACAGAAACCCTGTTTTCTGTCAGCAGTGGATGGGACAGAGACTAGTAGCCTCACACTCAACTCAAGTAAATCCTAACTCCCCCTTTCATCTCAACCTGAAAACTGAAGCGGAGGACACAGCACTGAGACTCAGCTCGTATTATTTTACGCAAGCCTTGACTGTCAGGTGCAAAACTGTTAAGATTCAGGAGCAACAACCCATTTAACATGCACCAAGTAGAGCCTTGCCCATTTATGTAAATGCAAATGGTACAACTATGCTTGCTTTCAGATCAGGGGGAATTCTGTGTTCAACTGATTCAGACGGTAGAAACAACAATTTGGCACCTACTGCTACTAAATTGGAAGCAGTTGATTGCCCTAAGGATACAAAGCTCCTATGGTGTTTAATCCTATTTGGATTCCAAGATTTACTCTGTATCACATGGAAATGTGAGCAGGATAAGTGTTGAACCTAAACTTATGGTCAGACCCAACAGTCACAGTACAAACAAAGGCTGTTATCTGCATTCTTTTTTCATTCTCTGTTCTAAGACCCTGTCTTAATGCAAGAAGGATCTTCTCTGGTATGTTCCAGTTATCTGTTATGAAACTCAATTTTTGGAATTGTAATAATAATACATCTTAAACTTCTGTGGTAACCATATCATCTCTTAATAGTGTACAATTGTGACTGCCATTAAATAGAAGGGAATGCGTACAACTTCCCAGTCCCATAAGCAGGGTAAGCTTTTGTCCAAACAGACTGAACTCTGCCTGGAAGGTGAAACAATAAATTCAGCACAATTCTCCTGTGATATTTTGATACCCTACAAATCATCATTAAAAACTAGGGCTAATAGTTTTTTAGAAGTGTCTGATGAGGCACTGTATCCATTCTGATATTCTCTCTGACATCATGTGGTAGATATATTCTGCTTTATCAAAATCAAGAACTGAGATGAAGAGTCAGAGTAAAGTGATATGTTAATTGATAAAGGGGTTAACATAATTTTAAAAGAATGTTTTAATAAGGAATTTCGAAGACTTTGTTGTATAAACAGTCTATCCCACTAAGTACAATTTCAAGCTCTGTCTAGCTTTCTTAATTAAACAAATCCTTACCAAGGGAGCAACAAAACAATGGTTACTTTTATTTCATATAAACTAATCTAAACAGACCAGCCCTTAGGGATCAGAATCACTTTTCAGAAAGAGAAAGGACCAGTGAAGTACGTGTTTTCAAAACTTCCCTGAACCTTCTGCAAAAAACATCCAGTGTCCTGTGATGGCATGCTTAACAGTTAGACCAATACTACCTTCTCATTGAACCCCAGAATCACAACCTCAGAATTTATGGGAAGTAGTTATTTTGAACAGCACCTCTCTCTGATCTAACTGTAACCCATAAAAGCAGACATCTAGGGTGGAAAGGATTGGTCTGATGGAATTAGCAAGAAGCAAGGGAGGACAGTTTTTCCATTATAACTATCTTCAAGAAGGTAGTAGCTTGTTGATTTGCCATGCTTTCATTGCACAGTCACACATGTACATACACACTTGTTCTCTCACACATGCATGATACATGACAAGTATCCATTTAAGTGCTTCAGCAGAGACTCTTCTACACAGAAGCTAAACAGCAACTCTTAGACTAAGGAACAAGATGAATATATTCAAGTATTTTCTAATTCCGACTGCACTCAGTACGTATTTGCTTAATTTCGAGACGTTTTTCTACTACTGTCCAGCTCTCATCTTCTCTAAAAGTCAGGGGATTTTAACTGATGAATGTTCGGTTGCTTTTCATCATACACTGTAAGCCTCTTCCAGAGGCAGAAAAGACAATAGCAAAAGAAAGTCAGGAACATTAGTAATATCACAATGGAGGCAAAAAAGACTAGAAGATAAAATAAAAACTGTAATAATTTTAAAACAAAGTTTTTAGTGAGTTTAAGGTTCTGATAAAAAAACCCTGTAACACAGAACAGCTCAGGATTATGAAATTAAAACAACTCACCTTCCAGGAGGAATTCCTCTCTTTGTAAGATCTATTCGTACTTTCTCTCCCACATGTCTATAAACCTCTACAATGGCTAGTATGGCAGCATCTCTCACCTGTGAATGCAGTTTAAATTGTTAATTTCAGGGTTACAGAAACCAAAACAATATTTGATGACAACCCACTAATCTTGCAGTTTCTATCAACCTGCATGGCAACTCATTTCACAAAACAGTTGAAACTGTGAGGATGGAAGGGAAAGGAAATACAACTGTTATTTCAAGACAGTATTTGTTCCAAGTTAGAGCATCTCCAGATGGTAAATGAAAAATCCTAGAAGTAACAGCTCTAGAGGGAATTTCTGGGATTGACATAGTATTTGTGGGAAAAATGTGCTTTACTTAGGACTCTATCACAGCAGGCAATACTTCTAAAAGTTAGTCGCTGCACTCAGTCTTGACACATCATCTCACATGATTTCATGTTTCTACATGCAGACAGCCCCTTCTGGAAAACTAAGGACCTGACTGCCCACAAGAGTGGGACAAAGTGACCAGCATTTTCTTTACTTCCTTCAACAGGAATTACATGACACCACATAAGCACAAGAAAGGGAGTAAGCCAAGACAGGGGAAGGGGAAAGAACAGTTAAAGCAAAGTAGTATAGTGTTTCTAAAAATTTTAAACCATAGTCATTGCAATAAAAAATGCCCAAAATGCATGTTATTAAACCCCATTATTCTATATAAAGAATTACTGGAATGACTTTAGTATTGTTCTTTGTAACTGTTTGAACTAAATCCACAATTGCTCTATCAAGATATGAACTACATCTTTACTAATGACCAACAAGCAAGACAAATTCTTAACAGATTTTCTCTAAATAGAACTATGCTATGCTATGCAGAGGAGACAAGGACTTTGCTACACCCAGAAAGTAATCATGAAGACCTGTCCTGTTTATTCTTCCATCTCCTACCAACGCTACCTTCTTCCTTGTTGTATTCTTAGTCTTTTCTCTCAGACACAACTTCAGATAAATCAAGATCTTATCTGTTTCCATTTGAAGGTTTTCTGAAGTTCTGATGTCACCATTATGAACTACATCTTGATTTTCACTGCAGATGTTTTTGCTTAATTAACTGATTTGAACTACAGCCTTTGCATATGCTCAAATGCCATTTGAGTTCCATTTAGGAAATTATTACACACGATAATGTTACCTTTAGCAAATTTGTCAGACTATTACAGGTCTCATGTAGGAGCTGCTTCCGGAGGCAATTCTTCCTGTCAATACATTTTATTCTCTTTTCTTTCAACATGCTCTATAAGAAACAACTATTTTCAGGAATGACTAGTTTCAACCTCTGGAGACAAAACTATGGGGGCCAGTGTATCATAATACTGCTGGCTTTGCAGCTCTACTTTCATCTTCCAACGGATGGACGAATTCAGAAATAAATGTGTTTATTGCTTCTCAGTGTAGAAAATAACTATCTGTCGTATACAGGCAAGCCTATCGGCTATTCTTAAATGCCTACATTTATTTTGATTTCATTCCTCTGTCAAAGTACAGTTGCTGAAGCACCAGTAATGAAATCCTTACCTGACTATTTGAGTCACCAAATGCTGTGCACAGATGTGGTACCAACTTGCTGAGGATTAATGGTTGTGCACCATAACTACAAAAAAAGATAAGTTAAATGTATAGAGAAAAACAGAAAATACTTTATGCATAAGTGAACTCTTAGCACTGATAAAATACAAACTTCCATCAGTCAAGATCCAACTCTCTCTTACTAGTCCTTTGTCTAATTTTAAGTAAGACAAAAATACTATACCTTTAGTCTTTCTTTCAGAAAGGTCACAAATTAAGTTGTTTGGTCTTTCCCATTAATTTAATTGAATCAGACTTCCTGAAGTATTAGTTTCAGAGAAAAATGACATTCAGAAGAAGGATAGAACTATTATATCTCCATAGAAACAAAAAGCTTACGTGTTTAAGGTAGCAATAAGACACAAACACACTCCTTCTCGGGATCGGTAATTCTTGTGTTTAAAACCAACAGCAAGGCGTTCCCAGATGTACTACAAAACCAGAAATAATTGTCTTTGATTAGCAGGAGTACAATACAATGTAATTCTATCCTTATTTTATAATTACATTCTTAACAGTTGCAAAAAAATAACAGAAGACAGATCCACTGGAAAAGTAAAGGCACTTCTCAGATAAAATTAAGTTACACAATGCAGCAGTATGGAACACAACAACACAAATTATTCTTATGCCAAAACCACTTTCTAAAAAACACCCTTTAGAAATCTAGTTATTTTTATTGTTTGAGAAACAGCTCTTACAAATATACAGAATTGTTACAGTTAGCACACACAAAACAAACATTACAAACTACTGACTCAAGCAGAAGTTGCTATATTCTTTTTGCTTCATATTCTGTTTCCCTGCCAAAATTCCCTCTCATCCATTCTAGCTAGTCCTTATCCATCCTCCTGCTGTCCACTTCTCCCCTACTTTTGCTTTAAATATTTTTCTCCATTTTTCAATTATTTCTTGCCCGTTCATTCTAATTCCTTTTCTTCCATTTTTTGTTCTGCTCGCGCTTCTCCTTTTGTGCTGGTGCCGCTTGCTGTAGTATGCTTCTCCGGCTTTACTAGACCCTCCTTTTACCTTCTTGCGCACTCGTTTTTTCACTGCCTGCCTTTAGTCTTTCCCTCCTCAGTTTATCTTTTTACCTTTCCATCTCCTTGCCGTTCTCTAGTAGCAGTATGTTACGGTGTAAAAAGTGTAAACATGAAGCTTACGAGACTGGGGGTTCTCAGCGGTATTTCGGAGCAGATGCACAGGCGCCAACTGCAACTCCCCCAGCTGCAGCGCTGCCATTACCGCCTGAGGCAGGCGGGCGGGCGGGCAGCAGGCGCGGGGAGCGTTGCCTAGCGATGGCTGCACACGGGCAATGGCACATTTTCCAGCCTGGGCACCACCCTCATCCCTACCCCCCAGGTGGTGCAACTGCAACCTATAACGGTTCCCTACAGATCTGCTAAGATGTACTCGATACCGATGACTGCAATCGTATTCGGCTGGCTGAAATAAACCCTCACGACCAGCCACTGATCAACAAAGACAGCGTAAGAGCAGGGAACACCGCATCCTCCTTATTAATGATGTAGCAGACGTAAAATTCTCCAATTAGAGCCTTGCTTGATCGTTTTGTCCCATCTGCGGTTTCCTGTTTGTTTGTTTTACACTTCATTACATTTAGAGAAAACAAACCTTAGGCAAGCAGGATATGGCTTGCCAAAACTGCACAGCTTAACAACAAAGAACAGGGTTTTACAGAAGAATCTTTCCCATTAATCCACTGTACTGGACAAATATGGGAAAAAGGAAATCTCCTTGCTAGGTGTACAAAAATACAGGTAGAGGGGGAACTATAGAGTATTGAAACAAAGCAGACTGAAGGGAAATTTAGTCTTTCACTAAATTAACCCTCCTTTAAGAACTTAATTCTTCTAAATAGAAATTCAAACAGCTGCTTAGAAATTTCAGCTTTCATGATGTGCTAGCAACACCTTATGTCAACCTCCCTTGGCCCCGTTCCTGCATTTATACCACCTATATTCTTATTTTTATGCTTTCCTGCCCATAACCAGCTGCATCTAGTTCTCATTCACAAAAACACCCAAACCAAACAAAAAACCAAACACATTTAAAACAAGAAAAGGGAACTGACAACAGGACAAATGAAATATTATTCAACAACACACCAGAACAGACAAGATGAGTGGATTGGAAAGAAACTTACAGGACTAATCCCAAAAATTTATTCCACCCAGCTCTTCCAAAGGGATGCTTCTCTGCAGCAAATGGAGCCTAAAACTCTCTATTTCAGTGTTTGAGGCACAGGAAAGACTCCTCTAGTTTGGTTCCTGCTGTGACTGAGGATGATTGATGTTTTTCATCCAAATTTTTAATGATACGTAAGGTGTCCTGGGAGCAGACAACTGAATCCAGACTCCCTCCAGGAGTTATCAGAAGAGCCATATCCATACCTTCTCTTACTCACACAGGCTGTTCCTCAGACCCCATGAACCTTGGGTTCTTTCAGATACTGCAAGTAAGCCTCAAGTCTTTGTGTACAGGCTAACAACTCTTCAGAAACTGAAAGATGCACCAGTAATCTAAAACTCTTCCATGATGTGGGCCTAGCATGAAGCAATTATCACCACATTCTTTATCAGCAATTGTTCAAATGAAGGTGTCTCCAAGATGCTCTGCTGTGCACTTATACCAGTGCTATTACTGCAGAGGCAGGGTACTTCCAGGTCTGTGTTCCAGGTACTTGGGAGCATCTTGGGCACAGGAACATGTCACTCATTAACTACTTGCACTTAGGTGTGAAAAAATGCTGCAAGGTCTCCTTGTTAATGAATACAATCAAAACTAGATGTTGTGAAAAGGTCAAGGTATGTCTTTGTGGATGACACTAATAGATTTTGATGCCTAAATACCAGTCAGATCTGTGACCAAAACATGCAAGAAAATGCCTCATGTTGGAAAGGAGATAAACATGTTTCTCTGGTTGCCTAACACACTACTTGTTTTTTCCTATCAGGCAATGAAGGCAATTAAAAACAATTTTCTTACTGCAGATCAAGTCTGCAAAATCTTATTCCCTGCACACATTCAAACCTGTAACTATGAATAAAAAAAGCCAGGAATCAGCACACAGAAGAACCTCATTTTCATTCACAACAAGACAGACATTCCCTATTAACTTCTGCACTTAAAACTCAAAAACGGATTTTCCTTAAAAATTAAAAACTCAGTAAGTTCCTACTAACGAGCAGGGTCCCGAGTTCCAAATAACATCATTGCTCAAATAATATAATCCTGTTAAACAATCATACATTTTTCAGACTCACAGAGCAGAAATACAAGATTCAGCACTTGGAAGCCACATAATGCTAAGAACTGTAAAAAGATTTGCTTAACTCAAACTTCCACCTAAGACAACAAATCAGAGGGCAACTTATCCCCATCTTAGTTTGTCCAAGGATCACACAGCGTGTTTGTCACATACCTAGAAAGCCAGATTTTCTAAGTTACAATGCACCATCTCAACTGCAGGACCACTCCTACCTGTTCAAGTACAAAACTAATTTTAAAATAAATTCAGAGTTAAATCAACTTATTTATTATCATTATGCAAACTCAAACCCAGGAGGATGCTTCAAACATGCTTTAATTAACAAAGTCCTGCCACATGACATGAAAAACATCTACTCAGAATTTAGCTACAATATGCAAAAACTGCAGAATTGCACTGTATCAGATTTGTATCTTCCACTGAACAATGCAGTGTCAATCCATTAAGAATATCTTTAACATTTACACCATTAAGAGCCACCATCACATTGTGACATATTCAAAGTCAGGCTCATGCATAAGTCATAAGCTCACCGGAGGCCCACATCTGAATCTACATTAAGTAATCATACCATGGGTGGTGCTGCTTCGTCCATCAATTTCAATATAAGATTCTGTGCTTGCTCTCGAACTTGGTCTTTGGCATCTCCCATACGATCTATCAAAGGCAGGAGAACTACAAGAGAGGGGGGAAAAAAAAAAAGAAAAAAGATTAAAGACCTAATGAAAATTTTCTAATACTTACAGATATCTCCTGAGACAGATTTAATATTTTAAGATGGCCATATTGTAGTCTCAAATGTATTTGAGTATGTTATAAGAATAACAATTGCACTGGACTGAAATTGAAGAAAATTCTATCTTCCAACAGGTTAAAAAGAAATTAAGCTTCCCATCTTAAAAACAGTATGAATTACTTTAATCTTCAAAAGGTATGCCAGTAGCTTCTGAACATCTGGCTTTTCTGAAAAATAATGCTAATCCTGGTGAGTGGGAAAAAATTGGGGCAGGAAAAAATTACTTTGCTGTTTAATTACAAACATTTTAAAAGTTTTAAATCCTCCTATTCACACAGTGTATCTTCTGGAAACTTGGCCTTACTTCAGGAAAAAGTATCAGTAAAAGTTACTACTTCAAAACAAGTATCCTCAAATAGTATTTAACTAAAATTGCACGATAGCTGATGATTTCACAGCCTAAAAACCACAACTCAAAATGAAAGCACTTGCCAATTCTTTTTGCTTGCTTATCCCGACAGAAGTTTATAATTACATCTGATAAACAAATTAACATTACAATATTTAGGAAAGTTATCTGAACAAACACTGAGATCAGCACTGTGCAAGACATCCTGCTATACTGGTTCCCTGTCCTCCACCTGGAGCCTACACACAGGCTTTGTGAGATTCTACCCCCCCCCAGTGCTTTTGGTAGCAGGTGTTCAAAATGAGGGGTGACGACACTGAGTGCATTGCATTCCCCCAGGAAGTACAGCTGACATGGAACTGGTGGAGATCCATCTCCCACAGGACAGTGCTTTTGAAGTTAGTATAATAAGCATACGAAACAGCACCTAGAACAAGCAAGTGTCATGTGCTAATAATGGTAACATTTACCTGTCAACAGCTCAACTTTCTGCATTAGTTTCTGATCTGATCCACAGTTTTCTAAGAGCAGCAAGTATCACGCATGTAATGTGGGTGGAACTTACTCAGCACAGACCACGATACCCATCTGTCCTGGTTTGAGTGAGTGGAGGGGTTTTTGGCAGCAGGGGAGGGGGCTACAGCAGTGACCCCCTGTGAGAAGCTTCTCAAAACTCCCCCAGCTCTAAGTCAGACTTGCCTTTGCACCAAGGCTGGGCCAATTAGCTGTCCCTCAGCAATAACGTATTTAAGAAGGGGAACCTGAGAGGAGTTGTGAAGAGAACATCTGTGTGAACACTGAGGCCAGTGAAAAGGAGGAAGAAGGGGGGAAAGTGTGCCAGAGCAGAGCCCCCCTGTATCCCATGGTGAGAGGGCAGAACCGCCACCCATGGAGGTCACTGGAGGAGCAGAGATTTGCCTGTGGAGGGTCCCCAGGACTCTGTGGGAAGAAGCAGCCCCCACAGTTGTAGCTTGGTCCTGGAAGAACTGCAACACATAGGGGTGACCTACACCAGAGCATCTCGAAAATAATGTATCCCATGGGGAGAGTTTGTGGGGAAATGTCTCCCATGAAAGTGACACCACGTAGAGCAGGAAAAGAGTGCAGAAGAGTGATTCCCCCCGCTTTGCAGGATTAAGCCGTGGACTGACTGCACACCACACACATACACACACACCCATCCCCGCCTCTGAGCCACTGGGATAGGAGGTAGAGTGATCAGGAACAAAACTGAGACCCGGGAAGAAGGAAGGGGTGCAGGAAGGCGTTTTTAAGATACGGTAACGCTACTCACTGTCCTGCTCTGCCTGTTACATGTCTGTTAGTGTTTTGAATTAAAGTGATGTGGGTTTTTTTCGTCCCCTAATGAGCCTGTCCTTTCCCTGTGACCATAATGGGTGAGACACCCCTCTCTGTTCTTATCTCCATTCCAGAGCCTTTTGATTCACTTTTCTCCTTCCCAGCACTGGAGGAAAGGGTCACTGAAGGGCTGCACGGTGCTCACTTGCCCTCTGTGCTCAAACAATGATGATACTTTATCAAGTTTTTGTGGTTTTTATTAAAAGGTATCTTTCTCCTCTGAATAGATTATTACAGCTACTTTCATTTTACAGTTTGAAGAGATAGGCTTGGGTTTTTTGTCGTTTGGGCTGGGGTTTTTTGTTGTTTTGTTGGTGTGAAGTGTTGGCTTTTTGGTTTAGTTTGGGTTTTTGAGGGGTGTTTTTTGGTTTGGTTTGTTTTTTTTTCATTTTGTAAACAGAAGAAACATGCAGAAGTGATTTTTGGGAGTATACAGCTGAGCCCTCCTATTAACTTCCAATCACTCATATACTTACTGATTACATTTTTATTGTCAGAAGTACTTCTCATGCCTATTTTCATCACTTCTAAACTGACCTTTTACCTATACCATATGTTTCTGGTGAGTTCTGCTACATTAACCTGACTGCTGGGCAGCTGAAAGCCACTCTAGCTTCACATAGAGGGAAACAAACACAGACACTGAGAAGCTGTTCTAGTGGAGGGAAACACAGCGAGTGCCAGTCCCGCGGGAACACGGCTCCTTTGTGACTAATTAGCACGCTGACTCAGTTGACGGAGCTGCAGATACCAGGGCTCTGCTCAAATCACTAAGGCAAGAACAGAGAACAGCTACTAGAAGTCGCTGAAGAGAGATGAGGTCACTGAGTTAAACTAAGCTATGACACAGCCTGCAGATTTCAGCGTGCATAGCCACTGAACACACCAGCCTTTGTCACTCGTGGAGCTCTGACAGAGGGACAACTTGCTGTGGGAGCTGTTAAAGGACCCAAATGTCCACAGGCTTGCCTTTTCTACCCCTAAATCTCCACTTTCTGTAAGACCCCATAAGGCATGATATATTCTGTTTGCATAAAACAAATGAAATTAGGCTGCTGAATGCTGGCAACCACCATCTGGTTTTCAGTTTGGTAGTTCATCTTTTCTGTCAGAATAAGCTCCAATAGGAAATTATTTGAAGTTGGTTGCCTATTGATGAAGTTTCAGAACACTCAACCAGAAGGGGATCTCCACCAAACATATTTTAATTTGAATTCCTAATGCCCTCATCACTTTTTCTCCAAATGTTAGACACATCTAGGGTGTGTGAAAAACAGTGAAAAAGTGAAAAACAGTGGAACTGTGTTAGCTGTCCTTTCTAAGAATGACTGGGTAACACCTCCCTACCTAAAAATTCTGACAATGTTTGAGACACTCACATCCATCCCAGCCTCCTCTTTTGCTAATCACTCTTCTTGTTTCTCTACTTCAAGCCTCTTGGCCTCTTCCTGCTCCTCTCTAGTCCTGCTCAGCCAAAAACCAGAAAGCACAAGAAACACTGAGTTCTCTTAAGAAACCTCACCTAAGCCCAAAGCAGCAACTACAGCTGAGCATCAGAAATGACACTACAACACAGGCTTTTGCTCTTCATCAGATAAACCAGGGCTGTCCCTAGAAAACAGCAACTTCACCTACTCACTACACCAACCACCATTTCCATTCCTCACAGCCCATACCACTCCATGTACCAGCATCTGTCCGTTCACAAGGTGAACTGAGGACATAGACGGTCAAAATAATACACACTATCAAAAGCATGAGCTAAGAGGTATGTTGGAACTGAGCTAACAAGAACAGCCTGCGGAGGTTTTGGCATCTTAGGAAGTATCTACCGGGTGTTTGTGCACTAAGATTTTACAAAAAGATTTCTACCTTGGCCAGCTTGAAGCAAGTTTCTGTCCCTACTAGGAACAGCTGAAGTCATACTTGTGATACAAGGGCATCCTATACCAAAACTCAAGTCTCTGCTTTAGAAGATTAGAGTACTACTACATCCCAAAGAATGGATGACCAGAAAACACAACACTAAGAACAATGCTTTTTTCCCCCAACTTCATTCTCAATACAACTGAACAACCATTTTTGCTGATACTTTTCCTTTACATTTTATATGCTTTCTCATCAGCATTCTTAAATTAGCATCCTTCTTTACACTGCCGTGCAAATATATGCATTTCACATCAGTCTGCCAACTAAACAATCTCAAATAGATGCTAGAGTTAAAAGAAAGGTGAGGAAAGAGAAGTAGGACCATACATGAAGGCAGTATTCAAAGT
Organism: Athene cunicularia; assembly: GCF_003259725.1. Lineage (NCBI taxonomy): Eukaryota > Metazoa > Chordata > Aves > Strigiformes > Strigidae > Athene > Athene cunicularia. The sequence continues at coordinate 3,596,257 of NW_020799096.1, forward strand.
GGCAGTCTAACAAGTTACCCAGTGAAATACATAATTTATGGTCAGTATGGATTCACATATTCCTGCTGTTTTATACTAACCTTATCCATCTTACATCTTCTGTTTCCTAGTTTATTTAATCATTTCAAAGGGGTTTTGGAAAGCCTAATAACATATGACAACTTTCTTCCTTTTATTTCTGCTGATCCACAGAAAAACATTACACTAAACTTAGGAGACACTGATCTCCTATGCAGTAGCACATTGCCAAAGTTTTGTATCACTACCAGATGGGCCTGAGTTTTTCCTGTTAAGATTTCTACAATGTTGTATCATAGTTTTACAGGTTTTGATTACTGAAGAAAACTTAGAAGTGGTAGTAAAAAGTATTCTATAGCACACATCAATTCTACCAGATCTACCTCAAACTGACCTTTTATGCCTTTTTCCTTTCTGTTCTATCCCTAACACAGCTTATTATCCTCTGGGTTGCTTTTCCATCGTTTGTCTTCCTTCTCTTGGCTCAGTAAGCCTAAATAAATTGTCATTTACACAAATTCACATAACGATTTTATCACCACTAGTTGGACAGTAGAGGCAAGGGCAAAATCAGCCTGGAAAGTCAGAGTACAGCCTTGAGAGATTAAATATTTATTTCCTCTACCAGGACTGAAGATGATAAACAAGTAAATCACTGAAGTCAGTGCCTAGAATGGCATTCAATGTATTCTTAAAAATCGTGAGCAGCTTAACTGTATGACTCCCTGCAGCAAAGAATGCCACAGGTAGCACAATTTCCTTTTGTTAAACTTTAACAAGAGTCCCTTCTGTTACAACACAAATATGGAGCTTTTCAGTTTGCATTATTGCTCACAGTTCCCCCTATGCTCCTTCTCTCTTGACCACTTATACCTGCTCTTTTTAAGTGCCCGTTTTACGTATAACCTCTCACGCCTACCCATTTCTATGAAGCAACTTTAGATAGTCCATGTCTGCTTTACTGCAAAGCAAATGCAAATGCAAAAAAAAAAGCATTAAGCAAGTAAGAGTCTTTACTACGGAAACATCCTCAATGTTGGCAAAAATTCTGTTACTGAAAAGTCTAACTTCTTGTCTTAGACATTAAAAGAAAAGGCTTTGAGGACGGAAACAGATTAAGCCTAGGCAGCAGTATCTTTCTAGTTTACTCAGAAACCTTGCCAACTCAGGCAAGAGCATTAAACAGCTGCCATTAAAAAGGAGGGAGGGAAACAGCTGCCTCTGCAATTAGAGCAGTATCTGTTCTCCTGGGTTAGATGCATGGGAAAGACAGGAATCCCACAGAGGTTCGTACAGGGCCAGCAATAGGGCTGGCCTGACAGACCCACATGGTCACAGGCTACTTCTAAGCAAAGAATCATTAGTAGGCTCTCAAAGAGGGCCTCACTGCTCCCCGGCTCAAGATAAAGTCCAGTCCACAGTAAGTCTAATCAAAAGCCATCTCAGACATTAATGTGCTTCTTTGGGTCTCTCCAGCAGCCAAATAAAATAACATTAATGGGGTTAATGAGATACACTCTTTATCACCAGTGGTAGAGGTAAAAAGCAAACACTTTTTTTTTTTTATATGATACATCCATAAATCTATCACAGTCTCAAGTTTCAGGAAACATGAGAAGAGAGACTTCAAGTCCAAAGGGTTTCAAGTGATGTATTAAATCAGAAAGAAAACTAGAAGATAGAGAACAAATGTTCATGTCAACTTCTGACATTTTTTAGCTCTAGGCTGGGTTTTTACAGAACCTGTATTTATCAGAACCAAACAGAAACCAAGGAAGGCTAGGATTTCTCTATTCTTATTTAATGGCACTGCATTCCTACATGTCACACAGTGAGGTGTCCACAGACAGTGAGGAGATGGTACTCTAAATCACAGCCTATCACTCAAGCACAGATCAGGTAAAACTCATTCCCACTACTAATAAATTCCAGTGCTGGCCAGTCAGGACATGAAAAGCTTTAGAGGCTGCACAGATTTTTATTTTTTTTTTTTTTTTACACTAAAGCTTTAGAGAATCTGTCACCAAGATGAAAAAAGTCACAGCTTAAATCAGTTATGACCAATTGCTACGATCATTAATTATAGAGGGAACCAAAGAAATTTTAAGGATTTTCTGACATGTTGCAGGAAGTTCACCTTTTTGTTAAACTCGAAAACATAAAAACAATTCAAAACATTATTCTGGACAAAAATAACAAAAATACAAATAATGGAGTCTCCTCTAAAAGGCTTTTCTAAAAAAAGACTGAAATAGTCAGAATTTTATTAAGAAAATCCTACAATACATATCCAACACAGTTTTTCCTGAGGTCAGTAAGCAATAAAATGAAAAGGCACTATCAGACAAAACACCTGACTTGCATTTAGATGCAACAATGAATCTTTGAGACAAGACTTCCTTCACATAAATAGAAAAGCTTGCTTTACATTATCTGAGCAATTCAATTTCGTGAATTACTTAATTTCAAATTTTTCTCTTTAACATCTGACATTGGCCACACTTTAAGCAAAGATGTGGGCTAGGCGATCTTGAAGGTCCCTTCCAATCTAAATTATCCCAGGTTTTATGTTTAGGTGTTCTGCATGCATTTGTATCTGGTATCCTACAGCAGATTGTGCTAATTATTAGTCTCAACATTTAAATGAAATTAATAAAAATGAAAACTAAGAATAAAAATCCATCAGTCCCTAAAACCTGAAATCAAATGTTTTTCTACATGCTATATATCCATGTTAGCTCACACTAAAACAGTTTTCATGGTGTTGAGGAAAGCATTTCTCCATACATCACTAAAAGCACTTATTGAAGAGTCACATCTTGATTAAACTGCACATTTTTTTCCATCCAAAAATTTCAATCATGAAGCAGGAGAAAAAGCAAAAATTAGTAACTTGGGTGTTACTTATCTAAATGCAGTCTTACTCAAACAAATATTTTCAGATTTTTGTACCAAATGCTTTTAATCCAAATTCACTCAAAAAATTCATGCACATTGAAATCCTTACAACTTCTTTAAAATACATGAGGTAACATATTTGCATGCTTAATTATAACAATAATTTTGAAAGAGCATTTAAATTATTCTGGAGAGTCTAATTTAAGGGTTCTTCCATCACTTTTGAAGCCACCTGGGAAAGAATTTAAACACTTCCAATTAGTTTCACATCTTAGCACTACAACTATCTTCCAAAATTATTTTTTCCACTTGCTTTTTACAGCAAGAAGGATTTGAAACTGCTACTACAGATATACACACATCTATGTATGGGGTTTCTGTGTGTAAAATGATTAGCTATATTCAGACTTGTACATATATCCACATATATAACGTGTTATCTGTATTTGATCTTTTTAAAGTGTCAAGTATCTTTATTTTGCAGATGACTAAAATTTTTGCAACATCTTGTAAGGTCATATGTGAGAGTAAATGACAATATAATTATATCATAGATTAATGGACAGTTCAGTATATGCAGAAATATATGTCATGATATAACATCACATTAGAACTGAAACAGATTCCATATACCTTTATTATACTTTTTCTTTTCCCATTCCTGTGACAATAACAAGAGAGAAAAATAACATTAATTCTTTCTAGAAAACAAAACTACAAATATGAATAGAGACTTTTCCCAGAAGCTCTATCATCTAGTCACATTTTCCCATAATTCTAATATTCTCTTTCATTTCTGATATATTTTAATAATTAATTACATCACCTGGGAAAAGAGATTGTGACAGGGTAATTATGTGCACTTATGTAATCTCTTTTAATCACAAAACAAGCAGCAGTTTTAAATACTGAAAGATGTAACACTCAAACACTCTTTAATCTGCTTTAGTTTTTCCAGACTATAGCCACATAGTCTGATGAACTAACACGTACCCCGGTATTTATTGCTTGCCAAGTATTTTCAAGCATCTTCCCTGGAAGTACTAAACAACAGATTCCATATTTGTGTGTCCGAGTTCCCAGAACACCAATGCCCACTGCAGAGAGCGTGCAACGTGGTTAATCATAAAAGGACAACACCTTTGAAGTTACTGCAACATTAGATTGTTGCCTAGGAAACTGAATTAAGTCTCTCATCGGGCATTATACTTCAATAGAAGGATCACTAACATGTCTTTCAGAATATTGAAAAGCATCTGTCCTACAACTGCTGTAATGATTTTGCCCAAATCTAGTTTACGATATGTATGCAGGCCATAGAGATGGAAGTAAAAATAAAGCATTCATGTTTTTTGCTTCTTAACAAAAAAGCATTTAATGCTTATGAGGGTTGAATATTCAGTCAGTTATTTTTGTCTGCACTTAAAAGAAATCTATCCCCATCATAATTGAACAGGAAATTAAATAGGGAAAAAAAAAAAAGTTTTATCATTGGGTAATACACTATTATATTTACATCATTTAATGAGTTTTGAACCATGAATAAAAATATCTCAGGGTCACCAAAACATAACACTCTTTATTAAGACAAAAGGTTCGAGGTCTTTCATGACAAAAATACAAAATATAAAAATGCAACTTCTCCTAGAAAATAGGATCCATTGTGTTTTTAAAAAAAGGCAGAAAAAGTAGGTAGGTATTTTACATATACATCTTCATTCACTATATTCATGGTGCAATCCTGATCTTCAGTGAGAATGCAAGCACCTACAATAACATGGTAATACACAAGAAGTTAACTATATTAATATTTCAGAGTAATAATTAAATTGTCTGAAAAAGTTCTATTATGCTTGCCTTTGAAAAATAATATACTCATATTTATTTGATCAAAACAGAAGAAAGTAAATGCCTACCATATAAAACACTACTAAGACTTTCTCCGGGGCTGTAAGAACCTTGTTACTTAATTGAAGTAATTTGCTCCCAAATTTCCCAACATTTTCAGGCTTGATACCATCATCTTTATTTTCACCTCATATCACCTGTATGAATTGCAAATTTGCAATACCTGACTACCCACCTCATTACCTATATTCATATCAAACAATGACCTAATTGAATATAGCCAAGATAGAAGAAACAAATGCCAAAATGGCAGTTTACATAGAGTAGTTGATTCTTTGCAAATGCCTAACTATGGAAACGTTGTAGAAGTTACGGGGGGGGGGGGGCTTTTTTTTTTTTAGATGTAGTGAGGAGGTTACATCTAAAACCTGAATTCAAAGTACTCCCATGGCATTTTCCTGGAGAATCTGGCTGCCCATGGCTTGGACGGGTGCACTCTTCACTCAGTAAAAAACTTGGCTTGGAGCAGAGTGGCTGGAAATCTGCCCTGTAGAAAAGGCCCTGGGGGTGCTGGTCGACAGCCGGCTGAATATGAGCCAGCAGAGTGCCCAGGTGGCCAAGAGCATTTGGGCTTATACTGGAAATCGTGCTGGCCAGCAGGAGATTGTCCCCCTGTATTTGGCACTGGTGAGGCACCTTCAATACTGTGTTCAGTTTTGGTCCCCTCACTACAAGAAAGACACTGAGGTGCTGGAGCATGTCCAGAGAAGGGAACAAAGCTGGGAAGGGTCTAGAGAACAAGTCCTGTGAGGAGCGGTAGAGGGAACTGGAGCTGTTTAGTCTGGAGGAGGCTGAGGGGAGACCTATCGCTCTCTACAACTACCTGAAAGGAGGTTGTAGTTAGGTGGGTGTCAGTCTCTTTTCCCAGATAATGAGTGATAGGATGAGAGGAAACGGCCTCAAGTTGCACCAGGGAAGGTTTAGATTGGGTATTAGGAAAAGTTTCTTCACCGGAAAGGGTCGTCAAACACTGGAACAGGCTGCCCAGGGAAGTGGTGGAGTTACAGTCCCTGGAACTATTTAAAAGACATGTAGATGTGGTGCTTGGGGACACAGTTAAGGGGTGACTTGGCAGTGCTAGTTTATAGTTGGACTTAATAATCTTAAGGATCTTTTCCAACCTATATAATTCTATGACTCTGCTTTCTTCTGTCATCTGTGAAAAACTCACTACAGTTAGAGCTAGTACACACACAGTCAGCTATGGCATAGGAGGCACAATATAGCTTTTATAAAGAGAAGTGGTACTTCACAAACTTATAAGAGCTCTCTGCAAAACAGCAGTGCAGAAGGTAAGTCAGCTAATCGAGAGCAGTTGGATTTTTCACATAGTTATCAAGAAGGGATTCTACAGGAAGGAAGGTACCATAACAATAAAGGCATGAAAGAAGAGACACCACCCTGGAGAGTGCACCCTAGATGCACCATCACTGCACAGGAAGCAGGCTGTCTCATGGCTTTATCAGGTCAATTTTCAGGAAGCAGTGATGTAACAAAGAAAGAGATTATCAATAATTACAGACGTGATAGATGACATAATAAAACCAGAGTTATGCCACTATAAACATATGCCGCATCTGTGCTGTTATGGCTTATTCAACTCAAAAGCACTGCAACAGAAAAGCACTGAAAGAGAAAACAAGAACAATAAAAACTGTGGAATCGAGTGTATACAAGCAAGAATTAGACCAGGACCCTTACCCGGGATGGTGGGGAAGTACAGCAGAGGACAGGCACACAAGAGAGCTGTAAAATGAAGACTGGGCAGTCAAGAAACTGAAATGAAGACTCACCTCTCTAACACAAGATATAGCAAGCATCAAGTTATCAGGCAGTCAGTCCAAAATAATTTTGCATAATGAAGCATTACTACAGAACACTGTATCTTCTAAAGGCTATGTGGATTCAAAAACTAATCAGATAAGCTGTAGGAGAACGGGGTGATGGGGAAACACTGAAGACACCATCTGCTTCAGCTGGCCCTAAACTGCAGAACTGGTGACAACAAGGGGGTCGTACTGAAGAAGTTATCATGGCACCTTTGTCCTGTCCTTACTTTCTTCTCAGGCGTCTGCAAACACATCACTGTCAGACACGAGACTTCGGTCTGACTTACTGGAGTCATTTTCCGATTACATTAGAAACCAAATCTGCAGAGTCAACAAAACATGATTTGGGAAACTGCTGGTTCTTTAAGTTTTGTTGAAGAAAGCAGTTTTCTTGCTCACCAGTGCGCTTTTAATTACTTTCATAAACCCTGGACGATCCACACTCCCAGACATTCACAATAAAGTTTTTGTATTACTGATTCACTGACAAAAACTGAAAATGATCCAAATCTTGCTATAAGACTTAGACAGCTACCAACTGAAGACATTTCATACTACAAATCACTCTTTTAAAAAGTCATCTAAAATCAAGATTGTTTTCTGCCTTTACTGAGGCTAACACTTCAGTGTCTGTTAAGCTTCTATAAAAGCTGATCATGCACAACACTAACTTGCATATTCAGCATAATGGACGCTACAGAACTTGATTCTGGAGATGCTCAGAAGATCAATTTCTGTGCCAGTGAAGACACGACTACAGCTTTTCTAAAAAGCACTTCTGGAATACAGAGCTTCAGATATCTACTGATGTTACACATGTTCAGTGGTTACCCAGTGCCAGAACTCTTTTTTTTTTTTTTTTTCTTACGTATAAATACTACCGAGTACTGAAATTTAAATCTTTCATTTGCTCACAATCTCAAACTACTCAACTACTGGGACAGAAAAAAAAATACTGTTTTCAAACTATTCTCAAATAGCTCACCCTTAAGAAAACAAAAATGGGGGAAGTAAAAAAAGCTTTCCAACCTTGAATAAAGTTGCTATAATTTTAAGTTCTACAAACGACTAAAATATACATCAAAACAGAGTAAAACTCTGAAGCCTAGCACTATTTGTGGCTACAAATGGAGACTATTTAAAAAAATCAATATTCTGCATAGCACAATACGCCTCCAGTTCCCTTACACTCTTCCAATACAAAATTAACCAGCCAAAGAAAATCCCTCTGCAACAAAATAGATCTAAGTTGTGTAGCACTCTACTGCAGTAGTTCTGCAGCATCCTGAAATGTGCTTCCAATTATTTGAGTTAGTAACTTGTCATAAACCATACTTTGTATTGCTAAACTTTTAAATTTTGCTGATTTCTTAAACACAAAAGGAAATACAAGAGGAAGTTTAATATTTTGACAGGTAATTTGAGATAGCTGGGTATGGAGGAACAAGATGTAAAATAATTCACGCAAATTCTGGAAAAGGACATTAAGCTAGGAACTTCTGTTAAAAATAGCCATTGATATAACACCAATGCTAATGCCCTAGTATCACTATCTCTTTCCAAGGACAGCAGCAAGATGAGCTCAGCAGCAGTTCGCTTGTACCTCCCAGAACAACTGTTTCATACTCAGGCACACAAAGATTAATTTGAAATTCATTCAAGTAAACATTTTACGCAGGATTAACAGTTAGTACTTTTTTCATGCCATAAAAAGTTTAGACTACTAAAAGCTACAGTCCAGTCATCTCACAGGAGGTGGACTTCATAGTCCTCTGAGACCACAGGCTTCAGCAGACATAAGGCTCTAATTAAAGTCATCTGCAAATAAAACCTTCAATCTTTAACACAAGTTAAAAGTAACACGTTTCCATGTCATTTTTAGATTACTCTTGGGGAGTGGTAAGCAAGTACTTAGCATGGGAGTGGTAAGCAACTATACAGCATGAAACAAATTACTGAAAAGATATTCCTGGAACCTTGAAAAAAATCCCACCACCACCTAGAAATCAGTGATTGCATGACAAATGAATATTTACAAGTTAGTATAAAATTACACAAATACCAACAGCAGCAATAAGATGCCTACCAATATATTATAATTAGTGCCAAAAGCTTTCAATGTGTTCCACTTCAGCTGCCGGGGGGCAGCGGAAGAGAAAGTATCTTTTACTTTTTGGTCTTAAGAAAAAGGAAGTTATACTTCACTTACCAGTTCCTATATAGGATTTAAAGCGTCCTGATAGTCTGTTGACAAAGGCACCTAAAACATCTAATCCCAGTAATGCTACCTGTTGAAACAAAAGCATTAGATATACAAAACAGATCACTAAAGAATTCTTTAGAATATATTTTAAACATTAGACATACATATGCAAGCATGCTGAAAGACTGTATCTAAACATAAAGATAAATTAAAGTTCCAATTAGAAAGCTGATAATTCCTTGAAAGCTTTCATTAAGACACAGTTACCAGAATATGTTTGGAATGGATCAAGTATTTTTACACATGCCAGAGCAGTTCAGATTTTTCAGTACTTGTCTTAAAACAGAAAGAAAATAAGTATTGAAAATGCTAAAACATTGGATTTCTAACTACAAATGATTAAAATTCAAATTAATAATTATGAGGACTACGGAGCTGGAAGAAACTCTTTTTTTTTTTCTTTCTGGGCCATATATTAGGACTGCAGTTCTGTCTCTCATTTTCTTTAAAAGATTACTCTAGAGGTCTAACTCAGTATTAACTGGAGAATCAAAATTCCTTTAAAACAGGTACCAGTAATGTTTGTTTATGCCTTACCAACTCTACCAAGTTTCTGAACTACTGAAGAAAAGTCAAAACACAATGCCTTAACAACAACAAAAAAAAAAGGGAGGATGCAGTTACCAGACTCAGAAAAAGCAAACAATTGAAAATGCAAAACTAAGCCCCCAAACATAAGTACTAATACAGACTGGAAAAAAAACATGGTTTAAACAGTTTCCCAGATGCTAAGAGCTTATTTCAGTTCAGCTACTTAGCTCATTCACTATGGTCATTACATTGTTTTCCAAACTCCCAGGAGAAAACAACTGAGAGAAGTTAATACCGTCTTCCCTACCAGTTCAGACCACATCATTTGTCCACCTGCTTGTTAAGCTAGGGAAATTTTATTTCTCTTCATTTGCTCATGTTCAAAATAATTTAAAAAAAATATCAGAAAACAAAAGGAAGTTCAAAATATAATTGGGATTATGAGGAATTTCCCATCCATGAACAGAAACTAGATGAAAGGACAATATCTGCCAATACAGAAACAAAAACATGATCAGAAATGATCAACTAAATTAACAAGTCAGAACACTTCTTTTAGCCCCTAACTACCCTGCATACAGTTCCAAGACTTCATTTTTTAATTTCCTACGTTCATTATGAACACCAGAACCTGTATTTTCACATCTTGTAATTAACTTAATTTGCTGCCCATTAAGGTGCAAATGCCAGCAGAAGGACCTCCGCAAGCTTGAGCATTCGTAAGCTTTTTTCCTCTTCTTTATTTTTCCCCATGAAGACATGAGCAGAATTATTCCCCTCTATTAGCTATTTGTTTTCACAAAACTTGGAAGCACATTTTCTTGGACGACTCTCTTTCCTTAAGATTCTTATCTGTCACAATTGTCCACACTAGACAACAGGCCAAAACAAAACTGACTGGAGATGAATGTGAATACACATGGCCCACGCACAAAGGATCACAGGAGCCTTGTTTCCACAGGAAACTAGACAAATAAGGTCACCATAAAATCTAGGATCTTAAACAACTAATTAATTAGATTTTAATAAATTCACTATTAGTACAATAGATCTACTTTTAAACAGGAGGTACAAAACTTGGTTCCAAGTTAGTATAAGTTACTTGGAAATTCACACAGTTTTATTGCATACTAAAACGGAGAATAGCAAACATAAGTGGGTGGCATCACCGGCTCAAATTAATATAGTGCCAACAAGTGACTGCATCTACAGTTTAGGATGAGAAAACAGAACACTACAATTGATAACTTAGACAAAAATAAACGTAACTGAGCTTTTATGGTAATGTCAAGGCTTCCCAAGAGCTCTTTCCTTGAAAGTTCTTTTCCAGATTGTCAAACTATATGAGACCTGAGACAAAACCTTGATCTAAAAAGTAATGCCTAAAAGGAATTAGAAAATCATTCTGGATATACTTTGTCTTCCTATACTTCTGTTTCCTGACTACAAGCCCCACCTTAGACTTGTCTTCCAGTGATAATTTTTAAGATACTTTTCCCATGCAAGTATTTTGAGCTTTATTAATGCACAAACCTCAGCCTTTCCTTCTGTAAAGGTACTTCCAGAGACTGTCTCTCCTCTCCACACATTTGATTACCTATTTAAAATTTCTCTTGAGGACTTCTACCATTATGAACAACAGCAGTGCATAGATTTTTAAAAAGGAAAGGACACATGGCTGTTTTTTACTACAGCTTTACTCTTTACTAATCCCAAAGAAGAGTTCTGAGTAAGATGAAGAGTAATTCTTGATTAATTCCTCCAGTGCTTAGCCTCTAGAGTTTGGGGGTGGGGGGGATTATTTTTTTTCCCCTTTTTGTTGGGGGGAGGGAACAGTTTGTTTTTAAAGTGTAAAACAGTGGCTGCATGGAATATTTGAGCTTCCATATACCCAAGCGTCAGAGGCTTGATAACTACCAGATAAACGGCTACCATGACCGATGTTACCAACAGAGAATCTGATCACTTGTATTTCATTTGCGTAAGAATATTTTATTTTGATCAAATGCAACCACTGAGATAATGCCTTCATATTTCATATTTTTTTATCCCTCACTGTGAACAGGTAAAGTTTAATCACTTCTAATGATGCAAGTCACATTTATCTTGATTAACCATTCAAGTAGTTGTCAATATGGTGTTGGCTTTTTGTAACCGTCTATCAAAGATTTGCTTAATGAATGCAGTAGGGGTTCTGCTTCAATAACTAGTATACAAAAGCCACTTCAGTAAATACTATTAATTAAAATATGCTGATGAGAGTTTTGTCTTGTAACGTCCTTAGTGTATGAAAATATACAGTTGTCATAGTTTAAACCTGGCCAGGAGCAAAATACCACACAGCTGCTCGCTCCCTCTCCCCCATCCTATGGGATGGGGGACATAATTGGAGGGGTAAAGGGACTCGTAGGTTGAGATTAAAACAATTTAATAAATGAAATAAATAATGGTAATAATAGAAAATACAACTGGGTAATGCACGATGTGATTGCTCACCACTCACCAACCATTGCCCAGCCCATTCCCAGCTAGCAGTTCCAGTGAAGAGAGAATCCCAAAACCTCAGTGCCAGAAGCCAGAGCACGCTTCATGCTCAACCCTCACCTAGATACTGGGTATGACCTTATGTGATACGGAATATCCCTTTGGCCAGCTTGGGTCCCTCCCTCTCAGCTTCTTGTGCACCTGCACACTAGCAGGGCATGGGAAGTTGAAAAGCTCTTGATTTCTTAGCAACAACTAAACACATGAGTGTATTATCAACATTCTTCTCATACCAAATCCCATACTGAATCCAAAACACAGCACTTTCCAGCTACTAAGAAGAAAATATTATCTCTATCCCAGCTGAAATCAGGACAGTTCAGACTGCACGGGCTGAAAAAAAGGTCTCAGAAATTACCTAAGTCAGAGTAAGATATGAGACCAACCCTGTCTTTAAGACATGCAAAAGCAACAAACACTGCTGTGAAATTCTCATCACTTTAACAGCTACTAAACAAGAATCTTTACAGGGGAGATGTAAGGGAATAGGTTACTATGGTCTTAAAGGAGCAATCCTCTATTTACAACATGACAGTTATTCTTTAGCTCATACAAAGTCCTCTATGGTCTTCAACTTTGAAAGGGTAACAGGCATAAAATGTCATGGTATCTGCAGAGTGAGAAAGTATGATGTGACCTCAGGCTGGAAGTAATGGTAAACTGCTGTAGCTACAAGATTGGCTCGCACTCCACATTTTAAAACAAGTGAGCTGAAGCATACCACTACAGAGTATACCATGTAAACTACGTCCTATTGTTTTTGTAAATCAATCTTAACATTTCTCTTCTTTGATACATGGTTGATGTTCTGAGTTTCAGCATGTCCTGGTAGGTTATCACCGTGCAGTACTCAAGCAGCCCTCTGGAAGGAGTCCTTAATAACTGACATGGGGTCACGGGAACAGCATTTTAAAAAAGAAAAAAAATCACCAAGTTGAGGCAGAACTAGTCCGCAAGAAAAAGGTTCCAAGCTCTCAGGCACTGTGTGGGACCATGTACCAACACAGGCTCTCCACTACAAAGAGAAAAACCTCTCACCATCATTATGGCTGTTTACCCACTAGCTTCAGTGAGGGATTTATTTCTTCTGGGATTAAAATCACTGAATATGTTTCTTACTCTGCATTCATGAGGCCCTTTGCCTGCTGCCTAGAAAGAGCCTTTGTATGTTGAGACCAATTCATCAGCTTGCTATTGTTTGATGCATTTAAACACTACTTTTGAGGTTCACAATGAAAAATAAATTTACTTGAGCTGGAGTTGGTTAGTTGTGGAGCTACCCTTGAACAAGCCAGTGTTTATGACCGTCTTTGACTTCTCATATCACAACAGAATTGACAACCCAATTGAGAAATATTTTATCTGTTCTGGAAAGGACCAGACTCTTTAGTCAAATCAAGATGTTCCAACCAAAATGTGATTATGAATTGAGTCAGTGATTAGTAATTAAGCCTATTTCTTGCTCTGCAGCTTGTTCCTTTTCCAGCTCTCCTACATACTGTTTCCAGCACTACCACTGCTCTTCTGTGGGCAACTTCCAGGCATCTAAGCCTTTGCTAGGAAAAGAAATATGGTTCTTCAGACCATACCTGGTTGATCATGCATGTTCACTATTATTCTCACTGTGATTCTGTAATTCCCCATCCCTGTGGGGGACATCTAGAGGCAGGATACTGTCAGGAAACCATCTCTAGTTACATACGTTGCCAAACAACCTTAATAAGAATGTCCTTGGATTTGGTCATAGGATCTCTGAACTGTATATGAAAATACAGATTTTGCAGATCACAACCTGCAAACTAGTCATGAGAATCTAATGGAGGAATCATTCTACTCCAAAAGAATGAAGTTAGGAAATCTGACTTCCTGTCACCATGGGGACAGCTGTGGTATCACTAAGAATCAACTGACAAACACAAAATAGCATGCCAAACAACTACACTGACAAGAACAAGCATCGTTCCACCACTGCAATGCTGGAACAAGACATGCAAGAATATAATGAGATTTTTTTTTTCTTATGTATTATCAGCCAAACCCAAAGATCTACTTTCTCAATTCTCAAATAACCTCAAGCACCTTGCAAATAGCTAAACGTCAAAGAAAAACATGTATGCATGTGCAGTCTCTTCTGTTTCCCCTCTTGACGTTTCTTATTCCTAGTTCTCTTGATTCATCCCCCTGAACATGCTGCTTCTCTCCTATTTCACAGGATACTCAATCACTTTTTGCTCACTTCCTGCTCCAATTCTCTCCACATCACCCATTTCACTGAGATCTACCCAAATTCCATTCCCTCCCTTAACTCAAAATCTTGCACAGATACCAAAACCTTCCCTAGCTCCACTGACAGAAGGAAGCTTCCATTTTCCTGGGTTGTCTCTTCAGTCCCAACCAGGTCATCTTCAGACTGCATTCTCCCTTGTACAAGAAAATGCATTGCTGCAATCCTCCCACTCAGCATCCGTTGGGCAGCTGCCTCTGCTGACAGCAGCCAAAACTGCAGTCCCAGCTGCTGAAGCTACCACACGTCATCTATACTTTAGATATTTTAGCTGACAAGAAAGCGTTGTTTCCATTCTCTTGCTTCTTTCATCTTCAAGGGTACAAGCAACACACCTCCAAACACGTGTACAACTTTTATTTAAAAAAAACCCACCATATATCACATAACTTCATTTTGCAAGGAGAGGGAGAGGTTGCTGGTAATCTAACATAGTCTTCAAGCTCATCAAATTGAGTTACAAGTTCTTCAGGAAAGGCAGAGCCTCCTGTATCTAAAAATGCAAGTTCTGTGAGTTCAAAGCAATGTTTTCCAACTATAATTTGGACTACAACCTAAAATTCTTCTGAGAGCATCAAATCTTTTCTAGTGTTAAAACTACACATCAGCTGCATCCCTTACGCTCTCAAAAGGGGTGTAGACTACCCAACTTCTTACAATAATCTTCCTTTCATAACCCTTCTGTGATGGCCAACCACAAATCATTTCAGCGTCGCAGTGCGAGTAACCACACTACCAAAGGATTACTGAATGAATCACCCATGTTTATCCAGAGGCTGACGAGTGTAGTTCAACACTGAAAAGGCTTGGTTTCTTCAGAGGTCCTTCTCAACAGGCATAGATCTGGGAGGTCCTTGTTATTTTGACCTCTCCTGTATAGCAGCCAAAACCAGCCAGCATAGTGCTCTCATAAAAATTTTAAAGCTTATAAAAAAAAAAAAAAAAACACAAAAAACAAAACTGCTTTACTGCCCCTTCCTCATGATGGGAACTGTAACATTCCTCTCCCTGACATTAATTACGAAACATTTAACATTAGAAGAACGTGTAACACTCAAAATTGTTACTGGAAAAATGTTTACAGCCTTCTATTATTTCAGAATCTGTCATGATCTCCAAACTGACCTGAGTTCACACTGAAAGTGTGACCTCCAAATTGTCCTGTATTCTGCAGACAACAATACAGTGATCAGTATTCTAAAATGTGGCTTGTACTGCCTCCAGCTTGATCCATTATGGGAATATCTACAGTTTGCTCCTTACGTACAATTAAATGTTTCTCCCTTGACAACTGCCACAAATTTTTCATAGCTGTTGTTCCAAGGACAGTGAGCATACAACCATAGTATGAGATACAGCAACACCTGACATTTAAAGAAATTTTCTTTTTTAGATTGTCTGGCTTAAACTTTATATGCTGCAGTGGAAAAGTTTGAAGACAAAGCCTCTTTAAAAGCAGAACTCAGTGGGAAGGCAATGAGATGTATGGTATTTCTCTTTGGAATATAGAATTAAAAAAAAAAAACAACAACAACAAAAAAAAACCACCCCAAGCTTCCCACACACACACCCCCCAAAGAAAACTGCACTTGAAAGCCTTTCTAAGCATGTTGATGAAGCAAAACAAAGAAACACTTTATTTTAGGACTTAGTACTCCCAAAAGAATATCATTCTTTTCATGCCCAAGGTCTCTTTTTTCCCCATTTCCTCTTATTTAAATTGTATTAAACATAAAGTGACTCCCATTCTCTGCTACTTAGTCATACCCCTGCACTAGCTCTACTATGAGGAAACAAGTATTCAAGCAGCTGTAACCCACTTTAGGAAACAAGTCCAACAAATGAACAAGAGAAAGCATTTTCTCAGCCAGATCTCTTCCCTGAACCTGTTTACTGTGCAGCCTCACAAGCACTCGCATCAGAGCGACGAAGGCATGATGCAACATCAAATTCAGCAGCCAGGGAACAAAACTGCTTAAATCAGCAATCCCACTAAAAAACACACGTGTACTGACTGCAGTGAATTCTATTCCAAAGGATGCACCTCTCCTCTTGCCCACTGCAGAGAGGTTGAAAAGGGTCTATCTTCACACCCAAATCAATCAAACTGCAGGCTAAGAGAGACAGCCCTGTTCTCCTTGACTTGTGGGCATATCCAATCTGGTGCGCTGAAATCTCCTGTAGCACGTCAAATCAGCTCATCAAAACACTGGAAAATTAATTCAACATCAACAAAAACTTAATTGCCTCAAGAACGAGACAGTGAGAATGCCTGGTCACAGGAGAAGCAGAGCTGCTGTTTAAACAGGGACTACAACTAGGTTGGATTACAAAAACTGAAACTGCAAAACAACTGAGAACTGCCAATTTCACCTCTGGAGAAGATGCCCGAGAGTTTGAGACCATATGTTCCACATTTATAATTAAAGGCTGGACAGAATTAGTTTTAATTAAACTTTAAGTAATTAAAACTTCTTGCAAGTTTCCCTTGTCTTCTGGAAATCTGCTTGATTATTTGGCTAACATTCAATAGTATATTTAACATTCTATGAACATAAATAATACATGAAAAAAACCTAATTATTAATCAAGAAAGAATCACATCACTGAGCTTGAAAACTAAAACTAGATTCATATATGGACAGGTCGAACCACATTCTCATTACATAGAAATAAGGGAAGTAGCTCCCACATAGCCAAGATGAAACAAACAACTTGAAAAAGCAAATAATGAAATTCAGCAAAGAGGTCAAACATTTCTCATCCAAAGACATTTAAATTACCACTATTTGCTAATAAAGAATAAGGAAATACCACAATCTATACAGTAACTGAAAAATAAAGGTTGAGATGGGTCCTCTTCATTCCATTTTTCTGTCCTGCAAGTTACAGTCCTACAACTCACTACAGCATTTGCCTTTTGTGTAACATACATTGGCCCAAGAGTTCAACTTCAGATCCAAAACAACCCACAAATTTTCTTCCTAAGGAATGCTACTTAATCACATGCCCCACATCCTGCATTTGTGCATTCAATTATTCTTACTAAAATGTAGGACTTCACACTTTTTATTTCTGAACTTTCCTTTTTTTTCAGACCTCAGTATTTCCATTTTGTTCAAATAACTTTAAATTCTAGCTTCCACCTCACACATTTACACTCAGTGAACGAAGTTATAACTGCTGCTTTCTCTTCTCAAGGACTTCAGACAAACGTCCAAACCACTTTTCTGAACTATTTGCAAAATTACAGTTCAAATCTTCTCTTCCTTTCTGGAAACTGAAAGCTCCTCCTGCTGGCCTTTTGTTGAACTAAAGACAAACCAAAATAAATACTTGCCAAACCAAGGAAATACAAAAATACAACAACATTACTGGTATTTCAGTATTTTTCAGTATTTGGTGTTGATACAAACAAAGCTAAGAGAAATCTCACTCTGCAGGAAGCACAGAGCAAAAGACAATTCCAAGGATTTGCCTAAAAGAAACAGATTACCCACACTATCAGAAAGAGACAGCATGAAATCTGATTTTTAATTTGTACGGCAAAGAATCTGCTGCTTTTAATTAATAAACCGAGATTATTAATTATTTTCTTACTGCAGTTGAGGAATAAAACAAGATAACGTAGTGCCTACAAATGTAAAAAATCCAAAGATCACCCACAGTTACAAGCATTACCGATTACTCTTCTCACATAAAATTACCTTGAGAAACTACCAATATTTTAGTTATAGGTTTTTATTACTTCTGATCAGGTATGATTTGCATAAAGAACTGAAAGGTGGCTTTATCGCTTCTTTTAGGAGGGTAACTATTAAATTTTGGTGGGCTTAACAAAACCCCACAACATTCTAACAGCCAAGAGTAGACTTGCAAAGCTCTACTTGAAAAGTAGTCTTTCTCCATCTCACATCTCTTTAGAAGTTCAAAGCAGATTTCCAGATTACATTAGTCAGACACTGAACAGTTTGAGCCACCAGATGTACAAAGTTAGATAATCCTGTGATTATTTCAAGTGACTATCAAGTACTATCGAGTACAAAAAAGACATTAAGAGATGCATTAATTAAAATTCATGTATACATAGAGGAACACTCAAGTTAATCCAGTAAAGCCAGCAAATTTCTATCAGTAGTGATACCCCCAGAAAGGGGAATTAATTTACTGCTTGAAGTTCACCAGAGTCTGAACGCAAACATTAGCACTGTTCCAATCTTTTGAGATTGCCAAATATTCCAGAGTTTGAAGAGAACAAATACCAGCAGAATAATACCATCACCCAACTCACCTGCTTCTTAAAAAGATCTCAGAATTCACTGAACTTTTTTTTTTTTTTTCCCTCTCCGCTATTCCTCATAGCCTTGGGAAAACAACCATTTGGGGCAGGGAAAAAAATCAAACACACCCAACCAAAAAACACAACAACAAACAGAACCAAAACTCTGTTTTGTAGGAGGACAGACATCAGTCTCAACCAATATAAATGGTACCAGCACAGCAAGAAAACAATTTTCGGTTCAGTGAACAACTATTTCATTCTAATGAGATCCAAAATAAAATCTTAAATTATGCGCATCTTCTGGGTACTCCCTGGTGTTGCAAAATTTTCAACAATGTTTGGAAGCTAATTTATCACTGGCTGCATACACATAGTAACTCAAGTCCCCATAATTCACCAGCCTTTAGAGAGGACTCATCCCTCTCTCTAGGTCACTCCCTGTGTTCTGCAACCAACTTTCACTAGAACTCTGTCCACCTGCAGATGAGTCAACATTCTTAATTCCACCTTTCTCATTTATCAGTAACTCAAACTGGTACTTGTGTTTTTCCACTTCACTGAGCTATATGTACTCAGAAATTTTCCTATCTGCTTCCTTAAGTTTGGAACTGCCAGATTCTTTACTAAATCACTATAAATAGCTACAAAACTTCAGAAAAGCAAAAGCACTATTTAGACAGCCAAAAATCTTTGAGACAAGTTAATTCAACCTTGCTGATAACAAGTCTATACTTGATTACCGAACACCTATTCCCTTTTTTTCCCCCCCCTCGTTATCAAGTCTGCCAAATCAACCCTACTATTCCTATTCACTCTAGATCCTTTCCCTTCTGGTTATGGGAGGCAGAAACTTCCTAGCGTGGCATTTCATGGAAGGTTTTCTCTTCTGAGGCATAGCATAGCACTGAGGCTAGAGCTACCAGATCTTCTCTTTCAGTATGGTCAGCAGAGTGCACTGCATCCAGGAACTGGATTTCACACGAAACTAAAGATAGGGCACGCCCAGGGCAAGTTACATTAATTATTCCCTCATTAACCATACACCAGTCACCTACAGTGGAAATAATGCTCGCCCTCAAAACTTCCTCCAGTATTCCCCACTTGTCACTCCAATTCATCTAGCTCAGCAATTCTGACAAATAAGCCAGTCGCCAGCCATTATCACTGCTCAATTAAACAGCCACGTCAACAGGGAGGGACTAATTACTTTTCGACTCTGAAGATCTGTAGCAAGATACAGGAAGAAAGAGATGACAAGCAGAATCGTCTAAGTGCTCTACAGAGCCATTCCTCGTCAAAGAGTAACCAACAAATTGTTAAAAATACAGTAATCAAAAATAAAGATTACTTTTTTTCTTGAGAATACATGTAAGCCTGTGGTACTCATTACTTCATATCATTTAGGCTCTAATAACAAACTCAGATCAAACATTTAAGCATTTAACACGCTTGCATAAGATAAAATATGCAAGTAAGATACAAACCACGGTTTTCCAGAATATTTTTGATGTGCCCTTTGAAGCAGCAGATGCTGGCAGCCAGCACCACAGACAGGAACAATGAACTGATCCCGAGCAAAACATCCAAGATTATGTGCTGTTGCAGTTAATGTAACGTTTATAACACACTTTGAAATAGAATGTTGTATGTATGAAGAGCCACCAGTAAGTGAACATAGAGATGAGGTAACAAAAAGATGTTAATTATTATGAAAGATATTTTTAAGACATTAAGAATCTGTAATACTCTTAACCTCATCTTGCATGACTGAGGCTGGAAGGGAACTGAATATTCCTCATTCACTCTACAGTCCCAACAGCCAAGGCGTTCTGTCACCTTACATCAGCAGCAAGCAGAGCCTCTTGCATTATGAAAAAAAACCACTCTGGTAGGCAAATTTCAAGTATTAATGTCCATTTTTTTTAATTTAAAAGCGCAGCAAGAAACTTTTACATTACTCTGCTAAGTATCCAGTCCTCTTTACACAAAAGGATAAAGATCTGTCTAGATTTCATAGTAATCAATGTGGATTTTAATGAGGAATTTCAAAGCAAATAAATTACACTTGTCCAACGTACGTTATTTTCTCGACCTAACCTGACCCTTAATGACAGATATGCTTCCAAAAAAAAACCTATGATACATGCAAATAGAGTTAAGCCTTATTATTTTCAGACCTCAAACTTAGCAGCGTAAAAGTAAGCGGGGGAAAAAAAAACCCAACCAAAACATTTCATTGACATACTGCCCTTACAAGTTACCCGTACGACTGCCTCCTGAGTCTAAGCAAATAGAAAAATTTGCCTCACTACACCAAGTTCAAAGGCCCAGAGTGCAAGTCAATCATCTTACAAGGCAAGACAGCGAGATAAGAGAACAAGCGCAGAGGGAAAAGGGCGGATCTCGCCTGGGTAACAGACCCGAGCTCAGCATGGCAGACCAACACCGCCACCCGACGACGGCAGCGCAGACCTGTCCCACCGAGGGGGAAAAAAAAAAAAAAAATCGCTAATGCGAATACAATTGTCCTTGGTAATAAAACTACGGTGTCAATCGTAGTATTGGCTGACCAACGCCAGAAAAAATTTACAGATGTTACAAGAGACGTGTGCAGGAGTAATCACTGGTTTCTTGCTACTCAGTCTAAAACGCACCGAAAAAAAAAAAAAAAAACCAAACCAAACTAAAACGTGAGTCATCATTGGGTTGCTGTAAAGATACTATATAACTTCCCACGTACAGGAAAGTCAGCTAAAGACAATATAAACAACTTTAAACTTACAACAGGAACCCCAAGCAGCAAATTACTCATTAAATCTTATGAAGCACACACGGTGTAATACAAACCGGGTGAAACTGCACTCTTTACGGCCTACAGCAAATAATGGCAATCCCACGGAACATTACACCAGAGTGCAGAGACCATGGAATGGGAGTGGTAATAAAAGAAAAAAATCACCACCTATCTTGTTTCAGAGAAAGAAAAAAAAAACCAAACGAGTATGTAAAATAATTGCTGGTGGGGGCTTAATAGTCTGTACAAAAACGTTCAACCAGCCATAAAAGCAAAACCAAAACCTCCGTTACTGGTTCTTTTAGGACGGAAGAATAGAAACAAGGTGGTCTTAACCAACCCCTGCAAAATTTCTGAATTTCCCTTTGTGGCGGAAGGAATAAAAACTGGTATAAACATAGTTTTATTTCTGCTCGGATCTGATTAAAAAGTAGTCCGGAGCGCTGTACCTCCCTACCATGATGAATCATGGTCTTCCTGCACCAAGCCCCGCCGACCAGCCTTACCTTAAAATTACTCGAGTTGACCCACGCTGTTAATTCGTCGATCACTTTGTCAAGGCGTTGCTGGTCCTGCTCCACATCAGGAGACCTCGCCGGGTCGCTCAGGTACTCCAGCAATTCCTGGCCGACCTGCATCCTGCGGCCCACGTCCTTCTGCTGCACCTGGTCGCAGAAATAATCCATGCCGGCAGGCTCCATCCTCGTCCGCTGCGGAAAAGTTTTTTCGGAGGCGAGCCGACCGGCTTCAGGCTCGGGAGCGCGGCCAGGGCAGGGGGAGGGCAAGGCCCGGCGAGGCGGCGATCCCCGGCAGGGCCGCTGCCCTCATGAAGCCGCCCCTCGC